>NC_056713.1:8370137-8417727 GCF_018831695.1 Puntigrus tetrazona
TATGAAATTAGTAAACGAAGGGAAGAATAAAAGTATATTTACACAGAGCTTCAGGTTCTTCTTTTGCTCAGCTCTGTACGTTAGAGCTCGCTCACAGCCGCTTGTTTCAGAGAGACATTTCATAATGCCAGGTTATGGAAAGTACCCAACACCCACTCCCCCTCTCCTACAAACACTCCTTCAGTGACCTGGCACGGAAAAACTCACTACAGCTCCGGCACAGTGCGGATGTGAGCCTGAAGCTCTTTACCTCCTTCTCTGGTGCTGACGCTGGTCCAGGCCGTCCAGTCCGAGACGCCCTCGCTGCTGTGACAGGCCAGTCTCAGATCATAGCTGCTGAAGGCCTCCAGACCCGAGATCAGACGGCTGCTGACCGCTGCACTGACCGTCTGACTGGAGATCAGGTCTTCAGAGTCTTCACCTGCAGCTTTGACCTGAAACAGGGATGAAGATCTCTAGATGTTTAAACAAATATATACTGATAATAAGAATAACCCCCTTGTGCAACCTTTTGGACATTTTGATTTTTTTCAGTTATGCTTTTGTATTTTTGTGTATTGGAATTGTAATACTTCACCCTCATTTCCTTAAATAAAACTATATTTTACACTGGAACAAAAATGAAACCCATTAAAACCAGATGGTGACATTTCTTCCGGATTGGTCTATGAAGCAAATACTCTCTTTATTCCAGTTGTGTGTCTGTGCTGGTATGGATGTGTGTGTGTGTGTGTGTGTGTGTGTGTGTGTGTGTGTGTGTGTGTGTGTGTGTGTGTGTGTGTGTGTGCTTGCAATATTTGAGAGAGAAAAACTGTCAAAACAACATTTTTTCAGATATCAACCTCAACCTCAAAAACAACTTGTTTAGATTTATGACATTATGTTCTAGCAGATATGGAGTCCAACATGTTTCATAAAAATATATATTTTATGTAAAATATTGTTCAGAAATCATTTTCATAAACTTGCTAACGTGTATAAATTGTTTGGATTCAGTTTTTAAACCAAGCTTCAAATTGTTATGACCATTTTTTTTCCATTAATATTTTTGTCCGCTATGGACTATTGTGCAACTTTTTAGCTTAAAATAGAGAAACTCTTTTTAAGACCTTTTCAGGTATATACTTTTAGAAAATTATTTTAAGAAATGAGGTGAGAGGAATGTCTTGACACACAGGAAATAGCACGGTATAGCACTAATAGCATTCGCTTTCTGTTCAGGACAAAGAAGAAGTGATCACTTCCCCTTTACTCAGGACCCTGTGCTGATTTGAGAGTAACTGCAAAGATATTCAGCATAAAATGTACTTACAAATGACACACTTCTCCAGCGACTTATACTGAACACAGAATATTCCTTTAACACATAAACACTGCAGCCTGCGCGCACACACACACACACACACACACACACACACACACACACACACACACACACACACACACACACACACACACACACACACACACACACACACACACACACACACACACACACACACACACACACACACACACACACACACACACACACACACACACACACACACACACACACACACACACACACACACACACACACACACACACACACACACACACACACACACACACACACACACACACACACACACACACACACACACACACACACACACACACACACACACACACACACACACACACACACACACACACACACACACACACACACACACACACACACACACACACACACACACACACACACACACACACACTCACACACACACACACACACACACACTCACACACACACACACACACACACACACACACACTCACACACACACACACACACACACACACACATTGTGTAATAAAGTCCTCTCCAGCCGGAGAAGCAGCAGGACGCATGAAAACGGCTCGCTCAGCCTCAGAAACATGCTGGCGATGCAACAAACATCAAACACAACCCGCCTACTGCTTCAAATCATTACAGTAAAATGCTACAGAGAGCAAAGAGCTGGCTTTAAAAACCAACTAAACTTTATTGGCTTGACTGAAAATGATTAGCGAAATTTCACTGAATCAGGTTGCACACAAGTGTAATCCAAAAAACAAGTGTGAGAAAGGTCTATTAAAATAAATAATCAAGGAGTTTTTAAGATTTGCAAAAACAAATCTCAAAAATCATATTTTTTTTATTGTGCATTTCAATTAATCTCGGTCAAACTACAGCCAGGTTATTTTGATTAGGTTGAAAAATACCCTTAAAAACCTCTAACTAACATGATGATATGACAATATAATAAAAATTAACTCTCAAATGATTCTGATAAATAATGCCAAATAAATAATTGTAGCATAAGCATATTCTGTTAGCAATAGTATATATTTTCAAATAAAAAGTAAGAACATATGTAAGTACACATCAGAATATTATTTATTTTTCCATTACTTACCATAATATTTTTTTTACTATACAGTAAGCAAATTAAATGATTAATATTGGTGAGAAATTGTAATATATGATCTATAAATGCTTGTGTCTTGTTTTTCTGTCTTTGAGACAGAAAATAACACACAGACAGTTTATTCTGATGCAGTGAATGAAGGTCTGACTCATGAATGGTTGAAAGCAGATGTGTCACAGCACTCAAAGCTCTTCTTCCTGATTCATTCTCTCGTGAGTCAGAGTCACCGAGTCACCCAGTTAATCTAAAGCAGCTCGGGCCGGCACAATAACACCCTACTCCCCTGACACCCTGATACATTCATAGATAGATAGATAGATAGATAGATAGACAGATATGTGTGTGTGTGTGTGTGTGTGTGTGTGTGTGTGTGTGTGTGTGTGTGTGTGTAAAAATAAAATGAGTAGTCATGCATTATTCCATTAATCACACTATAACTGAAAGCTGGAGCTAAACTGAAAATTGCCAAACCCCTGATTATAATGCTTTCTTTCTTTCTTTCTTTCTTTTCTCTCTCTCTCTCTCTCTCTCTCTCTCTCTCTCTCTCTCTCTCATGTTAACATATTCTGTCTCTTCCAGTTGTACTCTGTGCCGGTTCCTCAGCTCTGTGTGTTTAGTCTGGGTCCGGGCCCTTGCTTGTGTGGCGCTGAGGAACAGAGGAGGGGTGCTGAGCCTGTTTTTATTAGAACCAGGCACTTTGGGGTGGTGCTGAGACGAAGGGGAGTGTATGACACACACACACACACACACACACACACACACACGTCCTAACAGGGCCCCAGAACACGGGGAGCTGGGCCTCAGCAGCAGGAGGAGCGGGCCCCTCTCTATGTGAAATATGATACTCCACAGCATGATGAAGCAGTGTGTGTGTGTGTGTGTGTGTGTGTGTGTGTGTGTCTGAATGTAGGGAAAGAGTTCTGACTCACAAAACAGTCAGAATCAAATGACACACACACACTGATGCTGCTGCCGATCTACTGAAGATTGTGTGAGGTACCTGAACAGTGCAGTGGCTGATGGAATATATTCCTCCGAAGCCCATGTGCCAGGACAGACGGATGCTTGAGTTGGTGATTTCTTCAGCTTTAATGTCGTATGGCTGGGAAGGAAGAACTAGACAAAAAGACAAAGAGTACTGTTTTTACATAAACACTGACTGATAAAAATAGCTTAAATCTATTTGTGTTTCTTCTATATTCAGACTACGGCAAAAAGCCCAGGATTTATTCGTTTTCTATGTCATATGAACACGGAATCTGATCTTTTGGTTTAGAGACAGAGATATACACGAGCAGAGCTTATCCTCTTTCCAGGTCAGCGCTGACCGTATAATGACCGTGTCTTTTTCACTGGTATCTGGTACTGGCCATATTTGAAACTCAATGAAAGTATTTGAAAAAACAGCTATGATCAGTAAATCTAAACTAAGCACTAAACACTAAAGTAAACTGACAGCCCGATGTGATCAAACTCTACACACTCCTCCAGGAGAGCATGCATATATTGTTATAAAACACAGAGAAGCAGTGACAAGTAATATGAATACACATACAACTATTTATGAAAATAACTGTTTATGCATATCAAATAAATAAAAAGACTAAAAGGCAAACATAAAAAAGTAAATGAAATTTAATGCTTATTATCGCATCCAAGGTTATAGTTTCACTGAAACCCCATGAGTCTCTACTGAGCGCTGCAGGACACACTCACCGGTCACTACACCTGTGCCAGACGACGCCACACCTTTACGATTGTGAGCCTCACACGAGAAAGAGCTGCTTTTATTCAAACCTGTTGAGGAAAAAAACACACAAACAAACCTGCGTTTCAGAATCTGTTTGTGTCATGCATTCCTCTGGAGAAACAAAAAGAGCTGATTTGAAAATAACTACTTCTTCTTTCAGAAAAACACCGAAGACACACACACACACACACGCTGACCTTCACAGAAACATGTCAAATCAAGGCTCTCTATCTCACACACAGCATTCTTCACACTTTCAGTGAAAATAACTCATGTGTGTCACTGAGGAATACTGTGTGTCCATTGTTGAAAGACTACCAAAGTTCAATATCAGGGGTCACCAGATCAAATTCGGATGGACAAGGGCTGAGTGGTGTGTGTGTGTGAGAGAGAGAGAGAGAGAGAGATTCAACACAAGCCACATTCAGTTTCATCTCATTCCATTTCCTTCCCTAAAAACACAATCTGTCTTCATCAGCACAGATTCAAGAGACCTAAGTTATTTAAGAAAGTAAAACTATTCACAACTCAGCGAAAAACACAATACATCACTGAAAGAAGCTCCTGTATGATCCTAAATGTCCAGTGTGTTGCTGAAGATCATATTGTGTGTGTTGTGTGTTCACTAAGGTGTGTTGTGTGACTGATGTGTGTTTTTGCTTTTTAGTTATCTGGAACAAAAAAAAAGCACTTTTTTAAAATAAGTACAGAAGTAGCATAAGTACAAGCAGCAATAACAGCAAACAGCACTGAATGCTTTAGGGAGTGTTTAACATTCTGCTTGTGCTGGCGGGTGTGTGTGTGTGTGTGTGTGTGTGTGTGTGTGTGGGGCTGCTGCAGTGGTAGAAGGAATGCTATGGATGGAAAGAACTGCCATTTCAGTTCATGAAATTCTTCAATGAGTGTGAGTCAGTGTGTGTGTGTGTGTGTGTGTGTGTGTGTGTGTGTGTGTGTGTGTGTGTGTGCAAGCAGAAGTATCTCATTCCAAAGATGTGAATCCACCACTAATGGTCAGTTCCATGATGAGTCAAAGCCTCTCTCTCTCTCAAACACACACACACACACACACATACTCTCTTCAGCTCAGTACAGCTGGAACAACAACACAGGCTGTATGTGGCACTCTGCTGTGGCAGGTTTTCAAAGGCCTTCTCCTCTTCCTCCTCCTTCTCCTCTTTTTTTCTTCACTCTTTCTTCCTGTCCGGCCTTGCTCTCATCTCCTGCTGCTCTTTCACCAGAAAGCAAAGGCCAGCGTCTCAAAGGATGATTCCCGTTTGGAAAACATCCAGACAGTCCGCCTGCTGCAGAGTGTGTGTGTGTGTGTGTGTGTGTGTGTGAGAGAGAGAAAGAGTGTGTGGGCGGGTGGGTGAGTTATAGTGTGTTTGTATTGAAAAATGTCTTAAAGAACCAGTCTTGAAGGAAAAACTGAGATGATGTCTAACTTGTAATACTAGTCTAAGCTGATTATATAAAAGGGTTACGCACCAAAGCTTAATACACAGCATTAATGTGATGTAAACAAACCACTCTTAATAAGTAATATAGCAATATACACTGCCAAACACCCCTAATAGTAGCTGAAAGTAATTATATTGTGTGGCTTTACTGGCTCTTTATTTAGTGCTGAAGTGAGCTATTATGTCGACCAGCTAGTGTCCATGTGTTTTCTTCATCACTAGTATAGACGTATTCAGGGCAGTAAGAGCATCACATCAAAGTTTATGTCTCCACTCTTCAGATGAACAAAACATTATTCTTAAAAACAGTGTTTCTTCAGTAAAGAAAATGCTGAACTTATTCAAGCACTTCATTCCGATTTGTTTCATGATCAGCTCTCAAGATCCAACAGAGTTACAAGGTTTAGTCAAAGGCTTCTTTTAGCACTGTTAATAATAATAAAACTCACAGGCAAACATAAAGGGTGTTTATGAAACCCGAGATACTCTTTAGTAAGGACATGCTGGTATGAGTCAGTACCTGAGATCCTGAGGGTGGAGGGTGACAGGGAGACCGGGTCATCCAGCTGATTGAGAGGAGCCCCGTCCTGAAGCCAGATGACCCTCACCGGATCCGGAGGACCGTGAGCCACACACAGCAGACTCAGCTCTTTGTTAGCCACGACCGACACATGCTGAGGCTCTACCGAGAAATGAGGCAGACCTGGGGAGAGAAACACAGCGAGATCTACAGCCTCCACCCAGCAATCAATGGTTTAAGACCTTCAGAAAATGAGATACCTTCTAGTTCAATGTATCCCTCAGAGGATAGAATCTCCTCTTCACCGGAAGAAACCGAACACTGATAGGAGCCCATATCTGAGAGCTGAACCTCCTCTATCCTGCAAACAGAGAGTCACAGCTCAATAGATTCGCTTTGAGAGAGAATTTTAGAATTATTTTAAAATCTAGGTGTTTAGGTATTGGGTAGGATTAGAGATGTAGAATGTGGTCGTGCTGAATATGTGCTTTCTAAATACTACTAAACAGCTAATAGGTTAATGTTAGGCATGCTAATAAGAAATTTGTCCCTGTTCTAAAGTGTTAAAAAATATATTCACTGACATACAAACTCATGTGATATGGTAATTCAGTGTTTTTATTAGGCATTAAGACAATAACGTAACACGCTACACAGCAACACTGATCAGGACAGTGGAAACAGAAACGACCCACTGAAGACCACACCAAGAGCAATAACTAAGATAATGATGAAGATATACTTCTAAAAATCAGAGTCCACACCACAGCTATAATGATCACTTTCAGATGATTTGATAAAAATACTGACATCCATCCTGGTGGGAATTTAGAGCGACAAACAAGTGTGTGCTAAGAATACCAGAAGATATCATGCAATGGTGTGGACACTAATATTACTATCTTTATAGTTGTCTTTATAGTGATCTTTCTTGGTATGAACGAGGCTTAAGTGTCCAGATTAAACAGGTATTCATACTTGAGTGTACTAATCACCAGCCAGCCGTCCTCATCTTCAGGGAGCTGCATCTGGTTGGTGTCGGCGATGTCCAGCGGCTCTCCATCCTTCAGCCAGAGCACATCCAGGGGCCCCGGGCCCTCGCCGTCAGATCGCAGGATACACTGGACAGACACGGGCTTCCCCAGAGAGGACGTCACGTTCTTAGGGCTCTCTGTGAAATACAACCCTACACAGGGCAGGAAGATCACGGAGAAACCATCAGGATAAGACACATCAAGTTTAGATTACATACTTTGAAGAGCGGACAAATTAAACATCTGTGTCTCTGGAGCACCGAAGCAGTCATTTGTAGAAAAAGACAACACTGTATGGGTCAAAATGATCTTTTTATGCCAAATATCTTTTATGCAAAATATACTTTTTATGCCCAAAATCATCATGGTATTAAGTAAAAATCATGTTTCATGAAGATATTTTGTAAATTTCCTACCATAAATATATCAACTTTTTTTGATTAGTAATATGCATTGCTAAGAACTTTATTTGGACAACTCAAATATTTTCTCAATATTTAGACTTTTTTGCACCCTCAGATTCCAGATTTTCTAATCTCAGACAGATATTGTCCGATCATAACAAACCAGACATCAACCGAAAGATTTGTTCAGCTTCCAGATCTCAATTTCAAATAACTGACCCTTGTGTTTTGTGCTCCAGAATCCAGGGTCACAGAATAACAGTCTCTCCACAGCGAAAACACTGCTCCAAACTACCAACTTTTTTATCTTTTGTTGTTGTTGTTAATGGCATGTTATTTGCTGTAGTCTGAAGAGCTGGTCATCATATTAAAGGTGTTCCTAATCAAGCCTTTATAAAACTAGATCAGTTTATCATCAGTGTATCCCAGCCCTGGTCCTTCTCTGACACGTCCATTACTAGCCTCACGGATGAGTCATCAATCTTATTTTCATCTAAAGCTTTCATCTCCTTTTCAGTGGGACTGCTGTAGCTTTGTGAACTGGTTTTGTTGGGGAGGTGAAAAACACGAGCGACCATGCCTCGATAGATTGTTTATGAGTGCAGGACGTAGATGTCCATCTGCTGGAGAACCAGAATGTTTGAGATTCCTGAGTGGGCATGGAGCCGATAACAAGCTCCGCAGCTGATAGCAGAGCCGTGTAATCCTGCATTAGACCAGGTTCGCTACGGATGATGCAACTCATTCCGGATTCCTTCCTGCTTAGCTCCAGTTTAGGATTTTCTCAAGGCTGTCAGACGCTGCCCTGACCCTTAACCTTTGACCCCATAAAGATTATTTCATCCAGAGTGACATGGCATCTAAAAAAACACTTATTAACACAACTCCCCCTCATCTATGTGTGCCGGCTTTCTCAAGAAGAAATCAGACCCACTTTTGGAAAAGACTACATTTATTTCACATTCAGGTGCAAATTAGTTACAGGACTATTTTTAAGTTTAAGTTTAGTCTAACATTCATTTCAGTCCATCCAAAATAAGTTCAGATATGAATGGGATGAACAACATGTGGACACTGTCAGTGTTTCAGGGAAATTTCAGGAGAACACACACAGAGACAAGGGCCCCAGGTTGATGTTTAAAACGAGGCCCACTAAATCCTCTCGTCATGGCTAGTTATTTCTTGATATTGCTACAGCAGCTTTTAGCTTCACTAGCTCTTTTAAACATCTCTCCCTTCATGATGAGCTGAAAGTGGGCGGTCAACTCTGACCTGATCGTCTGTCTCTACAGCTTTGAATTAGAGTCCACATAAAATAGAGCTACTAATTCATCTCACTCTCATTATTTGAAATGCTGCATTCAACAAGAAATTTCTGCATTTCTGTCTACTTTATAAAAACGATTACAGCAAGAATGGTTTTTATTGCTTAAAGTGGCCCCTATGAATTTTATTTGCAATAAATAATACATTTTTTTCACATAAATGTATTTTACAAAAGATGTCAAACCGTGCACTAGGACTGCGACACATCAGTGTTTGGACCACTTCTGAGATTTTTACATTAAATACAGAATTGTGATCAATAATGTAAGTTGGACAATACAGTCACACTTTATATAGTCGATAGTCAACCTTCTACTAACAGTAAGTAACTACATGTCAACTAGCAGTCAGCAGAGTATTAGTAGACTGTCTGCTTAATGTCTTCTAACACTTTATTTTGATGAGTCCACAATATACTACATCAAAAACTTTACAAGTATATGTTAACTTATTCTACCAACAAAGTTATTGTAGTTAGTAGAATGACTAAAGTGTAACTGTATTGTGATTACATTAGTCATGTTTTTCTTTATACTGTAAATACTGTTTAGTGGTCATAATATCTTTTCAATGCTATATTATTACTAAAATTGTCACTGCAGGTCTACATATTTGTGTTCATTATATACTGTTTTTATATTCTCTATAAAGTGTTTCTTTTTGGGGGTTTAGGGATCTAAAATGTATCAATAAAACTGTGCAACTATCAAATATTCTTCTCATTTTACAATTTGTGAATAACATTTTAAGTTTCTTTAGTAAATATGTAATGATGTTTACCTTTTAAATGCTGTGAGATGAGTAAGAGTAGGCTGTTCTCCTCAACATGATCTTGTAAGGTGTTGTAAAATGTCGTAGTGTCTACAATCATGTCAAATTTGACAACTAGTAACCAGCAGTCCCCCAAACATCCCTCTCCATTATCATTACCATTATGACCAGACTCTCTCTTCCTTTCCTCCTTTATGTTCTCACTTCACTAATCTCAATCTCCTCTCGGGCTTTCAATTCTTTTGTTTCAAATCGATGGCCTCATCCGTCCCTTTGCCCTAAACTCAATCCATCATGTCCCTGTCTGCTTCAAATACAAATTCCTTCTGATTCCCAGTATCCAGACTGTGTTTAGGCTGCCCGTCTCCAGAGTCTGAGCGAATCGATGTGAGAGTCTGATAAGAACAGACATCCTCGCTCACGTCACAAAGACAGATGTAAAAACTGTCTGCCAAACACTTAAAGCCATTATCTTGAGCAGGACAACGCGGACGGAAAGTATGAAGCCTGCTTGTCTGTACTAAAGCCTCTGTTATGGTGCAATGCTGTTGCTAGAGTGTTCTGGTTGGTCGCTAAGGCCTTGCAATGTTACTGCTAAAGCATTTCTATGGTGTTCTTCAAAGATAAAATAAGATATTCATGTCTCTAGATACACCCCAGGCCCCCCTTCAGTGGTGGATTTTTTCTTCCTCTGTCAGGTGAAAACAGTAAGTCCTATTGTTTTGAAAAGTAATAACAGACACAGAGTTCTCCTCAACGAGCTAAGACAGTGAACTACATGATCAAGAACTGGCCCGAAATAAGATGATAAAGACGATAAGATGATTGAACAGTGGAATGAGGCTTTTCACTTCAGTTTTTCTCAGAAACACACACATTTACCTGAATAGCTTTTTTTGCACTGATTTTGATGTCAGGGTGATTTAAGTGAATACAAAAAGTTCACACCGCAGAGCATATTGAACTATGGACATCAACTGATCTTCATTTTAACACGGATTTCACTTTTTGAAAATATATAGATATATATATATATTTAGCTTGCGAAGTGATAATTGTCATCTATCACTATGACATTTAAGCTTCTTTTTTTAAATGGTGAGATTGTGTACAAAGTGTTTTCAGACAGCTGTCGTGTAACAATATGAGTCTCTCACCGGACAGCAGCTCCGCGGGGCCGAGGCGCAGCAGTGTCGCGAGCAGCAGCGCGAGGAGCAGCAGGTTCGAGCCGGGCATGATCGAGCTCCTCTTCGGTGTCGAGTGAGAATCAGAGCCGGGTCGTGTCAGCATCGCATCGCTCACACCGCGAACAAAAACACACTCCGTAGAAAAAGTTTCAAATAGCAGCTGTGGTTAATTCTTCCTTTCTTCTTCTTCTTTTTTATTCCTTTCCTCCCTTCTTTAAGCTCAAAAACTTTTTAGAATAATCCTGGACGTGAAGGCAGCAGCAGAAGCGACTGAAGACAAACCCCGAAAGAGTTTCTCAACCAGAGCTGTGTTGTTTTTGGAATCGAGACGCGTATTTTTATGTCAGAATTTCCTTTTGCCTCCAAAACTTCTCTCCCATCAGGACGCCTTTATTTCCCTTCAGACAGACTCACATTCCTCCACTCAACTTTTGTCCATTCTGTCTTTCTCCTCCCTCCCGCGCCTCCCTCAAGCTCCACAAACAACCCCCTTCACTAGTACTAGTACACTTAACTAACCCAGTGAGACACAGACGCTTTCTCTACGTTTCACTCAAATAGAAGTCAAACAATGACTTATAAGGTAACGCTTAAAAATGGCTTTAAAAAGTTTGCCGAGAGAGCTTGTCGGTGAAAGAAAAGCCCTGTTTTTTCTTCCAGCTTGCAATCCCAGCGTGCACCTGACAGAATGTGAAACGAGCTGGAAGTCCTATATTTCCACGTGCTATTTCTTAACTACTATACTTACATTTAAATGAAGTGATTCGTACAATGCACATTGTGTGAACATTCGTGCTTTTACATTATAGCCTACTTATATTTATAAAGAAAAATGCATGTAATTATATCTTTATTATATCTGTTATAATCACACTGTTGACCCATCCCTTAAACCTACCCATACCAACAAACCTGTCCCTAACCTTTCCCGTGTCCCACCTTATAGCAGGAAAAGGGTTTTTCAATACAACATGAACACAACAAGTACTTATTTACTGATTATTATATTAGTACCTAATAGAAAGTGGAAGCTGTAAATGGATCAGGATTGTGCCACTTTTTTATTTCTATTGATGTAATTGAAGGTATTTAAATTAGAATCACATTTGATGGTGAGCTATTTTCATAAATGACATAAAAAAAAACTACTCACTACAAGTTAAAAGCAATACAACTAACAGATGTTTTCTTTGCTCTCCCGGTTGTGTCTGTGGTGATTTGTACGGCGTGTTCAAACAGGACTCAGGAGAGTGAAGTTTGTTTGGATGATCTCAGACAGAGTAGGATGGGCGGGCTTCTCGTTCCCCTCATGAATAATTGATTCCTCTTTTTTTCCCATGAAAACGTGAGGGTCTGCTCTGCTCTCAGGTTGCTCGGGCGGAGAGTGCTCTGGCCCTTTAAGAGGAGGTTGAGGGGTCCATGCAGTGTTCCCAGGGTCTTTAATAGAGACAGAACCCATCTGAGAAAGACCCCATTGTGTCCTTGCTTTTCAAAAGAAACCAAGGAATCAAGCTTTCTCTCTCTCACACACACACACACACACACACACAGGCAGACATAGACGGCAGAGATAAAGGAAGCAGAAAGTATCAAACACTGTCTTAAAAGAATGAGAAGGGAGAAATGCTAAATGGTGAGACAGGGAGGGTGGTGTGGGTGGGTCAGGTTAGAGAGAGGGAGCTGATTTAACTAAACTTGTCAAACAGGCTAGACCTGGTCTGTCTCAAATCTCATCAGAAAATCACTTACTGACCGCAGACCTGAACACAGTTTGTGTACCAGAGCTTATTTTGTGCTCCTATTTTGTCTAAATGTTTGTGTGATATATTAAATGTTGTTTGTTAAACATAAATGTGATGAAGAGTGCTGGAGCGTGACCGCTGTTCAAATGGGTGTTGAATTATTGCCTGTGAAGAGCGTAGGATATGATTCACATTATCTTCAGACAGGATAGAAACATGATTTCAGTGGTCTCTTCTCATGGCAGAATGTGATTTACTGATGAGATGTGATTTAGTGGCTGTTCTGGAGAAACACATGAGCTGCACACCACCTTCTGGATGCTAACTAAACTACAAGCGTGGCGTCTGTAGTGAGCACTGACTAGACAAACCCTCGGGTACTAGCTCAGTCTTAAAGTCCTGTGTGGAGCAGACGGTTTATTAGCGCTCTCAAATCTAGCTGCAATATTAGCAGCTATATATAGCAAATTAGCAAAGATATTATTCCATAGAAAAACATGTCTTTGTACTTTAATGTAATAATAATGCACTGTAAATAAAAAAATAAACTCAACCTCACCGAATTAATTTCATGCAACAATTTTGCATGAAATACTCAATTGACTTGGAATAATATGATAATTATTTGCTATAATCTTTTAAAGCTTCTGTTAAAGGGGAAAACACACAAAACAATAGGTATAGTGACAGAGATAACAGTACATTTATGAGAGGTCATGTTCAGAGCCTTCTGGGTGAACACAGTGAGCATCAGTAATATGAGCAGAAGCAAGACTCTGAAATATCTGAAATATCTGCAACGGAGCAGTCAGAATCAGTGTCTTAACAAAATATAGAATAACCTGCCCTGCTTTTGCTTTCAGGATAACGTTTAATCAATAGTGAAAACAAGCTGTTTAGCCTGAAAACTGAAACAAAAGATTAAATAAAAGTTGCTGTTAGAATATAAGCCTTTAATTTACAGTAAAATCCTGTAAGGAAATAAATCTAATAAAATCACTTAATTGTCACATTACCACATGAATTGGAGAAATCATAAGTGCAACTAAAAATTTTACACAGCATGAAGAGAAAAGAGAAACTCAAGTCTGATGGTTTAGGATATATATTATAATGATCATCCAGATTCTATAGGCACTGGCCAGAAGATTGTAATTGTTGCATAACAATATGCCGTAAGGACGAGGATTCAGTTTCCTTTTTCTCGTTATATTAAACAATCAATATTATCGAGGGCAGCGGCTGAGGAGTGTGAGATTATGGAGCTCAGGACAGCTGTGGCAGAATAACAATCCCACGCTGGTAATCCAGTCGGCCAGGGCCAGCAACATCACCGAGAATGACCCGCTCTACACGGATTCAGTACAGATACCTACAGGTGCTAGAAAACCTGACTGCACCACCAGCGTTTCATCACAAAACACACACATATATAGCCTTTTACTCCACACTTGGCTCTTGAAGCATTTCAGTTCAAATCTAAAATAATGTTTCGTATAGTCCATAAGAAATATCAAAGCAAAATATTAAAATGTATTATGATGTCAATCGTTGTATATACTTTTACCTCAAATAAATATCAAAAATATTTGGAAATTATAATGATTTTCATTTGCTACTTAAATCTATAACAATATATAATATAATATATATATATATATATATATATATATATATATATATATATATATATATATATATATATATATATATATATATATATATATATATATATATATATTTTTTATATATATTAATAAAACTATATAAATATATATAAATAACATGTATAAATATATAAATAAATAAAAACGTATTATTATTATTATTATTATTATGAATAAAAAGTGACGTTCCATGTGGGCCAGAGTTGTGGTGGGTACATATTGTGTTTTTATTTTTACATTCTCTCTTTTCATTTATTTTTCCCTTTTTTATATAATTGTATTTTTACCCCACATGTTCATTTAGCCTTAAATAACCTAGCAGTATAAAATAGCAGTAAATTAATTAATTAATTTCATAGTTATGTCAGAACACTATGCAGTATCATAAAAAATAAGCTTGACACCAACATATTAGATGGCAGTTAAATTTCACAATTGTTGATTCTAATTTCACTAAAAAAGCAAAACTAACAAATATAAAGTGTGGCCATTATACAAGTCAAATGAGGAATCAATCAAATACAGTACTAATAAAATACAAGCATCAGCATAAATGAATAAATAGAACAAAGCAATCTGCGAAGAACCTATCATGACGGAGCAATCTGAGGACAGCATTCTCCAGATTTGCTCACAATAGGATGTTGTGATCTTTGATTATGTTCGTACAAACAAGGCTATTTCTGCCTTGTTCCTCTTTATTTTTACTTCCATTATCAGAAAGTGTTCACTCATCTGAAAGTATGCCCACTCCAGACCATCAACGTCTCCTGACCTCTCCACTCAGCTCTAATCACTAGGACGGTTTAGTTACTGCTGTCTGTTTAAAGCTGCTTTACAGTCAAACTGAACTGAATTCTGCCTTCAACACCGTCGTCCCATCCAAGCAGATCTGCAGTATGTCATAAGCATCTCCAAATAAACCAGTGTTTCTCAGTTAGTTGAGGGAATTGAATTAGGTTACCCATTTGCTTCATTAGATACATTTTCGATCTACCTGGTTGAATAATGGACTTTTATTTTGTGTAAGTGTGTATTTTTTGCTATTTCCAGTGATGGCCCTATCTATTAAACAATGGAAGTGCTTGTGCCAGTGATTCAGGCATTAATGCTTGGTTATAATAAGTTATAAAGTTCAGAGCAAAAGAAGAGTGTCACAATCCTCTAGTGTGCGAGAGATGAAGGTACTCAGAATCAATGGAGAGCTGACAGTGTTTTTTAATAAATGCCAGAAATGCACACACACAAGCAGGGGTTAAACGAACAATACAATCTACAAGTTTAGATACTATATTATCTGAATTGTAAGATTAATTTCTGCTCCCTTTACCAATTTCAGAACACTGCATGTTTAAGTGCAGGTCAAAGACAAAAGAAGACCTGATCTGAGCAGACAAGACCAAAACAACAGACTGAGACATGACTAGGAAAACCTCCCAAACTCACAAAGGGATATATGGACTATAATCCTCAGAATTGCTAACAGAAAATGATAAATAAGGTTTGGCCCCAATAATCCAAATTCTGGAAATGTTAGGACATGTTTTTTAATATAAAAAACCAAACATTTTACAGAGAAAATAATGAATGTTTAAACTGAGAATTTTGTATCATTTAATGCACAAAATGAGCTCATTTTAAATGTGATGCTTGCTCCAGAGTTTAACTCCAACCCTGAAAAGTCCTGGGAAAAAAATACTCAACTGTATCCTGAAGACCTAGACTAGCTGCGTCAGATGTGTTTGATCAGGGTTGGTTCTTTTCCACACGCCGGGGAGAAGTTTCTTGCTCAGGGATCTCTCCTCAGTCGCTGTGTCTGAACTAAACATTTATTCCCTCCACCTTCAATCCCTGCTGGACCTCAGCCTCCAACCTGCCACCAACCAACCGCGACTGCCTAACGGTTAAAGCGTTTAAAGGAATGTAGATGATGAAACTTGCACGCCTTTGCAGTTTGGGTTAGGGTCTTTTTACACGCTCTTTCACAGATTCATATTTAAAAAACATCCCAACTGTATGAAGCAGTGAACAGGTGAGGGATGAGCAAATGTTAACGTGTGTGAACGTGCACACAGCATGTGCAAACATATTATTGTTAGAGCAGACTGTGTTCTGATGAATCTAAGCATTATTTATATATCCTCTATATTGAGAGTCATGTCACTCGTCATCCTCCAGCTCGATGGGATTTTCTCTGGCTTCTGATCATGATTGACAGCTTATGTGTTCATGTGATGTTTATGAGTGTCTTCTCTTTCAGATTCCCATAATGCCCTGCTCCGCGTGCTGGCTGCTGGAGTGTCCTAAATGAGCGCGGATTACGTGAGCATCTCTGGCTCAGATTGAGAGTAAAGCCTCAGCTCTGCATCTCTCTGCAGGAATGAGCGCGGCCGTGGTGCACAGAGGATTCCTCAGGAAATACGGTAAACCTTTTTCTTTTTGTTGCTTGTGTTGTTCCATAATGTTTTAGTCACATTTGTGTGCCTCTGATTACGCTGCTTATCAATAGAGTTGAACATTTTTAATAACACTTTACAATAAGTTTATATTTTTAACATTAGTTAACTACAGCAGTTAACATAAATTAATAATGAAAAATACCTATAGAGTAAATACCTATTCATTCTAAGATTTATTGTATCTAAGTTATTAAGATCAAAGTTGTATCTATTAATGTTATTTAATAGACCTGAGCTAACATGGACTAACAATAAATAGTATTTAACTACTGTTAACAAAGATGAATAAATACTGTAAGAGGAGTATTGCTTCTTGTTAGTTAATGCATTAAAACTAATCAGATGGTTGATGAAACTGTCATTTTTGTTTGTCATCTGTCATTTTGGTCTTAGTCATGGTAGACTTTTTTATAACTTTTGAATGGTATTTAAATACTCATTTGGTGCAAAAGTGGAGATGAGTTCTTGTAGAAGAAGAACTCAACACGTTGAACAGAGATTAAACCAGCGTGACATGTTTTGCTCTGCCTACATTCAGTTCAGAATGGCATACTACATTTAATATTTAACATTAAATCACTACTCTTCTGTAAAAGACAGTGTAGAATAACTTATATAATAGGACAATATCTCTGTTTGCCGACGTTTATAAAATGTAGGTCTTTTCAACCACACTGATTTAGACAACATGTCCATCGAAAAACCTAGAGCCATCACTATAGTTTAGTTTCTGTCTGTCTGTGCTCTTTCTCTGGTGTTTCACAGCAGAAAGTGTGTCAGCTGCTTCTACCCTCTCTACGACTCCTATTTAGGTCATATGATGATGATGATGATGATGATGATGATGATGATGATGATGATGACAAAATTCATAATGACTTTGTTTTAGTATGACAGAATAACAGTGTTCCTACACAAACCTGCAAAAATAAATAAAAATAAGAAAATGATACTATAGAACTCCACAGAACCTAGATCAGAGAAACAGTTTAGACTTTTAGGGAAGTTTAGACTTACAATCAGTGTTTGGTGCTTGTACATCAGTGTCAGTCATCTATCATTTCCTCTGGTTTTAGGCCTTACTCATGGGTAAGGTTAGGTTTAGGTGTAGAGATAGGGTCAATTTCTGGATTAAAATGTTGTTCCAGGGTCAAGAAAATATATATTGACCCAAGAACACTTAACTTAGCAAAGTCAGGACGTGCAAAACTCTCCTGTCTGTTCTGAAATATTTTACCAGAAAAAACAACAAGCTTATACTCCTAACCTTATCCCTGACCAGCATGCCATCTCAAAAGACTTCCCAGCTTCCTTTGTGCCCTTATGACATACTGCAGAAATCAAAAAGAGGAAAAAACACACTGTTTAATTCATAATGGATATTCCATTTGTCTTGTTTCTGTGTTGATTTATCACTTTAAAGATTAAATGGAGTAGGAATCATGGGAAGATAAAGAAAAATAAGAGTTTAGCATGTGCCGAATGATGATGATGATGATGATGATGATGATGATGATGATAATTATGATAACCACCAATGTGTTATTAGAGTAAACAAATAGAAATAGTTTTCACAGCACAAACTGCAAAACTATTTAAAGATCTCTAGATGAATAATTGAATAACTGACAGAATCCCAGTAAAAGAGATTTATCCAAATATTTAAAAGTATTTAATTTGCAATAATGTTTCATTGAATATATGTCACAATAGCAGCGTTATGAAGTTAACATGAATGAGTTCACTCGTTTAGCCTAAAGGTTTTAATGACATTCAAGGATGTCTTACATGTATATCTACAAATATTAACAATTACTAACAATTATTATCAATTACAGTAAGCATTTAAAATGTCAATATAATAAAGCTAGTATAAATATGCCACTCAGATGACATAATTACATGCATTATCCAGAGAAAGAAATTAAACATAAGTGTAAAATTCTGCTTTTATTCAAATTAAAATAGATGTAAAATATAATTCAATCTCTAGCTTTCCTATTATGTTTTATGGCTCCTTTAGAAAAAGATGTGATGTTTCTAGCCTCATACTTGAAGAAGTGACATGATGAAAGACATTTAACTAAACCGTATTTCATCATATATACTCATATTAGTCTAGTACTTAACAAAAAATACAAATAATAAGTACACATGTACTCTAAAAATGTAAGCCAATTTGAGGGGGGTTGAAATAAAGAAAGAGATCACGAAATAATTCAATTTCCTATCATAGAGTAGATTATTAACACTAAGAATGGGTTTGATTCATAAAAAAAGCATGAACTGAGAAGAAAGAAAAACCTATTTATGCTTACTGCTAATTTAAGAATGCCTATGAACCGTCTACTTTCAGCCTGATATGATCTCTTGATTTTTAGACTTATTATTTTATTTTTGTTGTTTTGTTTTTTCTCAAAGGCGGTTTCATGTTCAAACAATGGAAGGAGAAGTACCTGGTGCTGACGGTGGAGGGGAACCTGATGGTGTGTCGAGACGCAGACTCACCTCCGGACCAGGTGGTGGCGCTGCAGAGTAACTGTGAGTCTATAGTGGAAGGGAAAGAGATCTTGGACCTGCCCCGTTTACCCTCCGGAGGCCGCAGAGACAGCTGCTTCGCTCTCATCCTGCCCCAGGACAAGTTCCTTCTGCTGCTGTCGGACGGCCCTGATGAGTGCATGTCGGTCAATTCATCTCATTTATGTGAAGAGATTTTAGCAAATGTTAGTGAATGAGATATTAAAGTGTTTTTGTCTCCAACAGTCAATGGCTGAAGTTACTCAGAAAGGTGAAAGAGGTGAGTTCCTACATCTCCTCTATATCCTTTATATGTCTCATAAACCTGGAAACAAACATAAATCATTTACTCAGATTGATTTCCTAAAAAATAAATAAATGAAGAATGCATACAGAAGTATTTATGTGTAGTCATATTATTTTGGACCTACTTATTCAATTTAAATTAAACATTTATTTATCAAGAATATCTGAAATATATTGTACAGCACAACTGTTTTCAGTATTGATAATAATCAGAAATGAAGGGTCATGTGACACTGAAGACTGCACTAATGATGCTGAAAAATGTTGCAATATTGTACAATAAATTCTACAACTAATAATGAAAAAATATTTTACACTATATTCACCTAGAAAATATGTGTTTTAGATGAATAATAATACTTTGTACTGTCACCATTTTTTATTTTATTTATAAAATACATCTAAGGGCTGTGACATGGTTGTTTGGTCCTGAAATCTTTGTTTAGTATTTAATTTCTGGTCATTCTTGTCACAGAATTGAAACAGACTTTAAATTATTATTCAAGCCAATTCAGTTAATATTATTATTGTTCTTGTTGTGCTTGCTGTTACTCTTGGTTAATTAAGTACAGTTTTTTAGAGGGAAAAACCACTGCCTGAATGCAGCTGGAATGGCTTTTACACAGAGCCAAGAGGATTATTCTCAATGAATGTTACGTAATAGAAATCATGTGGCAGATCCTATATCAATGAGAAGTGTTTCTTTAAGCCGTGAGCGCTTGTGTGTTTCTCAGGGTGTGACCTCCCCACTCGCCCTGAAGAGACAGCAGAGCATCACTCCCTGCATCACGGACAGAGAGCCGCTTCCAGACGTGTCCAGTGATAAAGACCCCTCGTCCCCGAGGGTCCGCTCCAGAGAAAACTCCTTCAGACACAGAGGTGGGCTGATGTTCCCTCAGTCAGAAGAACTAGCTTCAGTCAACTGACCAAAACTGACCTCAGAAACTGTTTAGTCAACAAAAACAGTAATAATGATGAGTTCAAATAAGGGTGTATCACTTTATCCCGATAGCCCACTTTACACATGCTACTAACAGTAAGTAACTACACCAACTAGCAGTCAGTAGAGTATTAGTAGACACACTTTATTTTGATGAGTCTGACTATCAGATACTTTACAAGTATATGTTAACCTACCCTAACAGTCTACTCTGAGAAGTGCTGGACATGTAGTTAATGAGAATTAGTTGACATGCTGATACTGTAGAACGTGGAGATAAGTGTGATCAGTGTGATATATCACTTAAGGCTTGTGTGGTGGTCAGCAGCTGGAGACGGATGAAGTCAGGAAGCCTATTCTTGGTGATCAAAGTATCACTGTTCATGTTTTTTTTTTGTCTTTCTTACAAGAGCGCATGAATATTCCTTAAGTAGGACAACAATCTCCCCTGATGTCATTCGCTCCATGTTAAACCTCTCTCTTTCTCTCTCTCTCTCTGTCTCTCTCTCTCTGTCTCTTTCTCTCTCTCTCTCTGTCTCTCTCTCTCTCTCTCTCTCTCTCTCTCTCTCTCTCTCTCTCTCTCTCTCTCTCTCTCTCTCTCTCTCTCTCTCTCTCTCTCTCTCTCTCTCTCTCTCTCTCTCTCTCTCTCTCTCTCTCTCTCTCTCTCTCTCTCTCTCTCTCTCTCTCTCTCTCTCTCTCTCTCTCTCTCTCTCTCTCTCTCTCTCTCTCTCTCTCTCTCTCTCTCTCTCTCTCTCTCTCTCTCTCTCTCTCTCTCTCTCTCTCTCTCTCTCTCTCTCTCTCTCTCTCTCTCTCTCTCTCTCTCTCTCTCTCTCTCTCTCTCTCTCTCTCTCTCTCTCTCTCTCTCTCTCTCTCTCTCTCTCTCTCTCTCTCTCTCTCTCTCTCTCTCTCTCTCTCTCTCTCTCTCTCTCTCTCTCTCTCTCTCTCTCTCTCTCTCTCTCTCTCTCTCTCTCTCTCTCTCTCTCTCTCTCTCTCTCTCTCTCTCTCTCTCTCTCTCTCTCTCTCTCTCTCTCTCTCTCTCTCTCTCTCTCTCTCTCTCTCTCTCTCTCTCTCTCTCTCTCTCTCTCTCTCTCTCTCTCTCTCTCTCTCTCTCTCTCTCTCTGTGAGTCTCTCTCTCTCTCTCTCTCTCTCTCTCTCTCTCTCTCTCTGTCTCTCTCTCTCTCTCTCTCTCTCTCTCTCTCTCTCTCTCTCTCTCTCTCTCTCTCTCTCTCTCTCTCTCTCTCTCTCTCTCTCTCTCTCTCTCTAAAGGATCAAAGTCTTCTCTGTTGAAAGATATTGTTTCTTTTAGGCGGTTCGCATACTCTGGATGTGTCTTTAAATTTTCGAATTGGTGATTTGTGAAAGTGTTTTAGCTGCGACTTTTGGTCATCTCTCTCTCTCTCTCTCTCTGTCTCTCTCTCTCTCTCTCTCTCTCTTTTTTAGACAGCATAGACAAAGCTAACGAGGTTGTTGAGCATCTCTCTCTCTCACCTTTTGTGAGTGAAAAGATCTCTCTGTAGTTCTCTCTGTTGAAACATATTGTTTCTTTTAGGCGGTTCGCATACATGATCATTAATGATGATGCTGATCTGGATGTGTCTTTAAATTTTCGAATTGGTGATTTTGATTATGTTGTTGTTTTGTGACCACCGCTAAGATGAAGTGTTTTAGCTGGTGGACTTTTGGTCATCTAATGCGAAATTGTCAGAAATAACTGCAGAAAAGGAAAGGAATGTAGGAGGGCGCTCCGGGAGTGGTGATCTTGCGGGGTTAGCGGTGAGGCTGAGGAGCCCCCGGGAGAGGGCTCGGTGACGCCGGCAGCGGCAGCGTCTCCTCCGGCCTCTTCCAGTGAGACGGTGGAGGAGCGGTCGCGCCGACACACGCCGAGATACGTTCGGATGAGGGTCAGATAATGTGACATGGGGCAAAACTGAGATGGACAAGCTGACAGGGTTTCAGAGAATAGTGCAGAGCATTTTCAGAAAATGTGTGAAATAGCTAAGTCTGTGGAATCTCATTTTTAAAATGCCTCTCTACCAGATGCTAAAGTAAGCAAAAAATAGAAATGCATGACGATGAGGATCTGGAGACTGAGAGCGATGCAGAGTCTTCTGACTCCAGTGTGACACTTCTCTCAGAATGAGGTTATTCTATGAGCTTGAAGATATCAAATTATTTCTCAGATCAACCAAAAACAAGAGAGGTGTGCGAGTGCAGGAATATTTTCCTGACTTAAAACAGTTTGTTGATAAAGCAAGAAGTCTCATTCACAAATAAAGAAGTGTATCGTTTAAAGAAAATTGTGAGGAGTCTTAACATTGCTTTAGACAATCGGGTTAATCTTAGGAGCAGGACTGGTCTTGCTCTTTTTTCTTTTTTATTTATGAGTGTAGTACATTTAGCCACTTTTAATATCAATGGCGCAAGGAATGTTCATTAATATATGAAACAATAAAACAGAAAACATTGATGTCACTTTTTACAAGAAACTCACAGTCTGAACAATGCTGTTGATTGGATGAGGGAATTTGATGGCACTTCTGTGTTAAGTCACAACACTCTGGCTATTTTATTCAGCAAAGAATTTTAGTCCTGTATCATATGTGATTGATGAAATTGTTAAAGGTAGGCTTTTAAAAGTCAGAGCTGTTTTCGAGAATTATGTTTTTGTTTTTATTTGTGTGTATGTTCTCTCTCTCTATCTTCCACCTTACAAAATTGTTGTTCTCTGTTCTTAGGTGGTGATTTTAATCTGCACAGAGCTCTCTGAACCTCTCTCACGCAATCTCTCTCTCTTTAAATGGCAAGGAGAGACAGTATACTTGGGTTCATCGGGATAATATTATCTCTCTCTACAGTTTTAATCATCATCTCTCTCACACCGTTGGTTTTTTCGACCACAGCATGGTGCATTGTAATTTTTTTGTGTTCAGTAAAACATAAGAGTGCATATTGGCACTTTAACACTCTGTTAAATGACAATTTTTTTAAAGAATCTTTAGTTTTTTCTCTCTCTCATTCAGACTTCGTAAAACTCTCTCTCTCTACTCTACTCTCTAGAGCAGGGGCTTTAGTCCGCTCACGATTGGATGTACCCCTTCTAAATTTTTTCAGCATGGAAAAAAGAATGGGCAGAAACGTTTTTATTTATGCACTTGCCTGAGGCGGAGTGTTGTTGTCTCTCTCTCTCTGTCTCTCTCTCTGTCTGGAAAAAAGAATGGGCAGAAACGCTTTATTTATGCTCTGTCTGATCTGCCGATATCCGTATGAGAGCAGTTATGTTTTATCAGAACCTGTCAGAAGTGAGATTAATTCAGGCATGGCGCGGAAAGTGTCTTTTTGATAATTTGCCGAAAGTCTCAGAAGAGGCTAACTTTTTCTCAGGAGTGTTGACCCTGGAAGAGCTCTTCTCTCTCTCTCAGCGAAAGCTTCTCTCTCTGATTCTCTCAAAACTCTGTCTCTCACTTCTTTGCTCTCTCTCTTTCCAAAGTTTTGCTACTAGACTGGCTGGAGTGTTCAGGTCTCTCATATTGTGAACCCTCTCTCTCTCTCTCATATTTCCTCTAAATCTCTGTCTCTCTCTCTCGATCGAGTTGAGCACTCTCTCTCTGCAAAGAGTTTGTCTCTCTCTCTATTGTGACGTTGAGAGGGCTCTCTCCATTTCGGGTTCAAGGTTCTCTCTGGAATGTTGTACCCTGGCCATAGAGCTCTCTCTCTGGCTTGTATTTTCTCAGTCTCTCTCTCTTGTAGTGTCTCATCTCTCTCTCTCTAACTCTCTGTCTCTCTGCCTGCTAACTGCAAAAAGTGATGCGGTTTTACTCTGTCAGTGGTCTGATCTCTCTCTCTCTCTCTCTCTCTTTCTCTGGATTCTTATTTACAGAAAAATTGGGAAGGTGCAGGAAAAGGTCAAACTCTTATTAGATAAATGGAATTGGTCTCTCAAATATGTCCTATAGAGGAGGACTCTCTCATTAACAATCTTGTTGTTTCTTCGCTCTATGAGGCTGGCCTGTCTCTCTCCACAGTTTTCTAGCTAAAATTCAAGCCTCTCTCTTTTGGGACTCTCTCTCTCTCTGCAAAGTAGAATGGCTGCTTTCCGCTTACGGTTAATCTTATACAAAGATTTTAGATGGCTCTTCTGCTTATTCTTTCTGCTATGTGCAGTATTTAGATGTCTATTAAAATGGCGATCGCTGAAAAACTAAACGAAATGAGTCACATTTTAATGTATTATTTCATGAACATAATAACATATTATATATATTAATTAGCAAATGTGTTTTTTTACTGTACATCTGAACTTGAGTCTCTTTTTCAGTAAACTGGTTCAGTACTGTTTGCTTTATGATATTCACAATGATGATGAAATATCTAACTATTAATAATATACAATTTAAAAGCAATATATAAAGATGTTTATTACAGATTATAAATAAGTTGTTTGTGAGTGCACTACAGTGATCGATGGTGATCATGAGCTCTGCTCTTTCTGTCTCCATGGAAACAATGTAAAACAGGTTATTGTTTTTGAACCGTGTCTAGATAGTGTGGTCTGAGCTGGCTCACTCTGGTTTGTTTGAGGTTGAGTAGGGACGGTAATAAAGTGGTCTGGCTCTCTCCTCTCTCTCTCTCTCTGTAAACACTCTCTCTCTAGGGCATGTTTTTCAGCCTGCTGTTGATGTTGACTGTACATCTCAGCTACTCTCTAAAGAAGTGTTGTGTACTGTTTTTGTCTTAGTAATTGTTATTGTGAGTTTGTAATAAAAATTTTTGGTCTCTCTCTCTCTCTCTCTCTCTCTCTCTCTCTCTCTCTCTCTCTCTGTAAACACTGAGTCTAGGGTCAGCCTGCTGTTGATGTTGATGATCTTCAGCTGTTTCTGGTGACCTCCAGGCAGTGTGACCCAGCGGGCCCCACGCAGCCCCACGGCCCCGGCCCCGCTGCGCTCCGCAGACTGTCTGAGGCACGGGAACAGCAGCGACGCGAGGGCCGTGAGGGCCGTCTGTCTGCTGATGGGTGGAGCGGCCGCCTCCTCGGCTTTGGGATACCTCAGCTCCTGTCCACCCGCCTCGGCCAGCAGCGTCCACCCTCCGGAGCTCAGCCACTCCACGGCCTTCTCTGAGATGAGCGGCGGGAGCTCGTATCACGCCTGCAGCCAGGCCATCGAGTCGCCACACTTCAACAGCTTCGACTTCGAGGGAGACTCCGACTTCGACGCCTTCGACTGCGGAGGCTTCGCCTTTTAACGGAACAGGCTTATCTTATTCACAGGGTTCCCACGTTCAGAAATGAATAAACTTTTTAAAGGGTCGTGAACATTCCTGCAGTAAATATGTCTACAGGATAGTTCTTTCTTTGTCAAGCGTAGTAGAGCGAGCCATACACCTTCATGATGAATGCTGCATACAAAGTTGTTTGTTAATCTCTTTTCAGCAGAAGACAAAAATAATTTGATTTAGAAAATATGTAAAGATGCAAATGGATATATTGGAAAATGAAGCCTATTATTTCATGCATTGAGATATTATGTCCCAGAAATCTCCTTGAAAAGTTCTGTGCCCCTTTTAACTTGTATGTTGTGGCTATTGTATGTTTCAGATATAATATACATTAAATTGCATATTATTGCTTTAAACTTTGTTATAATAATGTCCCTTAGAACTCCTAGTCCATTTTTATTTTTTGTTTATCTAATTCAAATATAAAGGTTAAAAAGTTTTATTACATACATATATATATATATATATATATATATATATATATATATATATATATATATATATATATATATATATATAGGATACAGTGATGTACTTTATTTTGATTGAAAAAATAGTCATTATCACTGTAGGACTGTAGGAAGTTAGTTTTTTTTTTGACAAGATTCAATTACTTTTACAAGGTTTTTTAAAAACTTGTCATGTGCCCTTTTCTGTGATTTCTATTTCTACAGAATTATTTTCCTTATCTTTTTGCTCACATAATTTCTCTGGGATGGTGAGTTTGTGTTTGTGTTTATTAAACGCATATATAATGTCATCAAGTCATATTGAGTGTGTATCAGTTCGAGTCATTAGGATCATGTTTAGTCTGATTCACTGGAGACAACATTTAAAAGCATTCTAGGAGACAAATGCACATATCTTTTCTTCATATCATATACATACAGTATATGTATTACTTCTGTGATGATAAAGAAAAGAAGGAAGCCATGAAACATCCTGATCTTGGAGAGAGTATGCCAGAACTTCCCAGAGGGTCTATTTCAGGCAGATTCATGAAGTGTGGACCCGTGCACACTCTAACTAACACTGAACAGTATTCAATTCAATTCAATCTGTACACTCTTTAAAGTACTGTTTATTAATTTTGTAATTTTTCATGTTGCACCCTTACCCCCAGACGAGGCGTAACACTCATCCACAGACTATTTGACTATGAGGACTGGAATTGAGAACCGCTGCTATAACTCAGGAAGGATAGGACATCATCAGAATATCACCATAGTTTCCAGAATGCTTGTAAAATGAACAACATTCCTTCTTTAAAATGTTCTTGAAACTGATTCAAATAAAGAAAACTATGAATAGACTACTGAGAGAAAGATAATGTGCCTCAGCTCCATTTCAGTGCATTTTTAGCACTCTGGAAGGTTTATTATATACATATTGCTTTGACTGACCTTTAACTGAAAATGTAGCGTTTATGAAAATGAATATTCTAGTCATTTTACATTATTGAAATAGTACTTTCTCATTTAATACTGTAAAGTGCTTTGAAAAGCGCTCTATAAATAAAGGTCACTTGACTTGACTCCAAAACAAAATTTCATTAAGAACTAAAACCTAAAATATTTAATACTTCAGTTATAGTCATACAAACTTTTTTTCTTTAACTTAATATGGCTGGAAGGTTAAGGAGGAGTCAGTGGCATTGGTATCCATGTTTTTTTATAAACAGGCAAAGTTCACACAACACCTTAAAGCGTAGGCAAGACAGTGTTATAAAGGGTATCCAGGCAAGAGACATGTAATAAGGTAAGTACACAGAGCAGACTGGGTCAAAAGACAGGCAACAAACTATCAAGAGTCAAAGTAAACAATCCAGCTTGGCAACAGAGATAATCAGATATACAGATATATGGATGGTCAGTAATGACAGCTAGGCAGAACAAGAGTTCACACAGTGTTTGGGCAGAACGCAACTTAAATAGTCCAAATAATGACTAACACCTGTGCAGGTGATCAGTCCCTGGCATGGGATGGTGGGAAATTAAGTCCAAATGAACTGGTTGGTACTCCTGTACACAGAGGAACCGGAAGTACACAGATGTTTGATTTGTGACAGAGCCCCTTCCTTGTGAGCAGCTCCTAGTGCGAGGAGGTAAACCTGGGGTCTACCACGGCGTCCCGGGGCTGGTCTATCTGAATGGGCCCTATGAAAGGACAGAATCTCAGGAACTGCGTCTTCAGTTGTAGAATATTACTATACTATTCTTTGATGCAGAGCGCGAGGTTCGTAAGTGCAATCTGGTGGACTTTCAGATTGGTGGCCTGAGCTAATTCAGGTTGGCGATCTGCAAGCCTGGTAGGTATAGGTTTATGGATTTTGCGATCAACTCCGCATATTGTTTAAAATTGTATAAATACTAATACTGCTTATCCATACTATTTTTTGCAAAAATGTAAAAAGATGGCTAAAAAAATGTCAGTATATTCTCAAATATGTGTAGAGGTTTCTTAAGTGGTAGCACCATGCTGTAAAACAAGAAGTTGTTATTATAGTAGCTAAATATCCACTCATCAGGGGGCATGTATAGTGACGCTGTGTGAGTGTGCAATGGGTTAGAGGAGAGTCACAACAGCACAAAGGTCAGCGATGGTTTGTGTGTCAAAGAGAAACACATGGATGTGGGTCAGATGCATAGCTGCGCAAAGTTTCATGAGTGATTAGCTTTATCAGTCATGCAAATTCTTTAAGATAAAGCAATCCGTGTACATACAGAGCAAATCTGGAAAAAGTCTGTCCAGCAATTGCATAATAGCTTAGTTTGACTTAACATGACTTTCAGTGTGTCAAACATTAAAAAAAATAATAAAATAAATATAAAAAAAGTTAAATATCCAACAAATGTAATGTTTTTCCTTGTATTTCTTTGTTACCATAGCAATACCTGACAACAGTGCAGCTCTCACACTTTCACAACAATATGAAATAAATAAATAAATAAATATGTTATTGCTGACAGGTTATCAGCAGTGGGTACCCATAAAAAGTTAAAAACAATAACTGATAAAGAGAGAAAAAATAAAAGTACAAATAACATAAGCAAACCAATGAGAAAGAGGTTCTTTGTGTGTTTTTTAATGTAAATAAAAAATATATTACATTTATATAATAAATATCTTCTGCTAAGAATTCTCTTAACAGTACTACACTGTAAAAAAAACCAAAAAAAACTTCTGTTTTTAACTGAAGGAATTTTCCGTATTTTTAGTTTACGGGTGTTTTTCCGTCATTTTTAATGACGCATTGCATTGTGGGTGCAAGATCCTTGTGGCGCGAACTGCGTGAGCGAGAAGCAAACGCCATTAATACACAGATTACTTCATTCAGTCTACGGAGAAGGATTAGTTTAACGCTTCTGAGGTCAAATTGAAGTTTTGTTCTTTACAGTCTTTAGTATTTAGGTGCTATATCTTATTAGTGTCCTCACACAACGACACAATTATTTGATTCCAGTTTCGATTTAATTGGTATTTGTGGAGATAATGTGAATATATGTGACTGTGCCCTTATATTTCAGTGTTTTATTACACTCATTTATTGTGGGTGCAAGAGATTTCTGGCGTGAATCGCGTGCGGGAGAAGGAAACGTCATCAGCCCACGGATTACTTCATCCAGAGAAGGATTAACAACCCTGTTATTCTGATCTTAACCTTTGATTGGGATTTAATTGATATTTGTGGAGATAATGTGAATGTCACTGTGTCCTTACATTTGAGTGTTTTATTAATCTAATTTATCTATTGGTAACGTTAAGGTTTAGTGCACGAGTTCAGTGCGATGATTACGAATGTGATTTTTTTTTTTTTTTTTAATACTACAGTTCAGTAAACAAGTTAATTAAGAGACTTGCTTTTTCAACAACATATTGCCTGTTTTTGCTCTATTTCGCCAACAAAAAAAATTCCAAACCCAGCTTCCTGTATGAATCAGCAGTTTAAATGAATCTGTTCAATCGCTTTGACTCACTTATTAACAGTAACTTACTGCCACCTACTGGCGGATTAATTTTTTATTTAAATAATTTCAAATGTCAGCATCCAGCGTTTTAATATCAAAACATGTATGCATTGTAAAATTAGGCCTTTATAAAGTTAAATAAATATGCAGATTTAATTATGTAAAAGCTGATAGAGCACTGAAAATATTGCTTCAGAATAAATTTACACCACCAAAAATCTAGGTGATGCTAAATTCTAAACCTTGTCTGCGTGTTAATCTTTCTGTGTCATTAATTTCTTTACTTGTGAAGTTAAACTAGTATTAATTTCTTTCAGAATTTTCCTGGGAATAAATCCTGGTCAAAGGCTGAGATGAAGGGAACAAAACATCAAAATCCTCCGAAGATCAAAGATCGCTGAAATTCCTGAAAAAAGCTGCAACCCTGTTTATTTCTGATTTTGTTTGTTTTTTTCTTTTGATTTGACTTGGTCTCTTTACTGTTTTACTTTTGGAGCTCAACTTTTTGACAGTGCAGCACTAATATTGTACACACAAACACTTTAAAAACAAACAAAAAAAAACCTGTAGCAAGCATTTTCTGCACATTGTTCAATGAATTACTACTGAAGCCATGCTTTTGTATTCAAGGTTTGGTGCTTGTATGTATGTATGTTTATTTATTGTTGTTTTTATTCCTGTCTTTGTGTTTTTCTTTTAATTAATTTGACCCTGGTTTCTTTCTTGTTTTGACAGTGCATCACTAATATTGTGCACAATGCTATTTAAAACACAACATTGTTTTAATGTTGCTTGTATGTATGCATGTTATTAGTTGGTGTTTTTGAAAATTATTCTGCAGTATTACAGTTTTGTGCTTGTATTTTCATATGTAATACAAAAGGTATTGCATACATTAACCTGTAGTAAAAATACATTTTTGGTTTGTGTACACGTGTTTCATTTATTGGGCCATGTTGTTTATTTTAAGTGTAAATAAAATTAGATATCTTAGCATAACTAGTGATTACATATAAATCCAATACAGAGTTTAAGTGGTAAAACATTTTTAGTTAATACTACAGAAGAAACAGTATGCCAAAGTTTCATAATTTGCTGTATAACCATTAACAGAAGCAGGTAAATGGTACGGAGGATGCACTGTAAATTTATGGAATTTTCCATTTTTAAATGGAAGGAAACGTCCGTAATTTTACCACAAAATGACCTGGTAATTTTCTGCCAGCAAGTTCTGTTTTTTTACAGATTTTTTTTTACAGTGCAGTTAAAATGTGGAAGAAAGTTTAATTGTGCAATTGTCTTGACTAAGAAAATAAATCAACTTTCCACCACAGAAATTATGATGCAATCTGGTTAAAGTGCACAAGAGGTATTTGACCCATGGCTTACCTCTGTTCCCTCACGCTGAAGCTGCTCCTGACTGCTCTGTAGAGAACACAGAACAAACACTTATGGAACAGAGAAAACACAGAAAGGCATAAACTGGGCTGTAAACAACATTTTACAGAGGAGAGATGGAACTGTCTAGCTCACTGGTGTTGGTTTTAGTCTTGACTGTGTTGATGATGGTCTGGTGGAAGAGGAAGGAGAGTAGACTTTCTTTGCCCCCGGGTCCACTGGCATTGCCACTGATTGGAAACTTACTGATCCTGGATAAGCGTGCACCCTTTAAAAGCTTTATGAAGGTAAAAGAAAGATTTTGTATTTCTGAATGTTTTGCTTCAAACGTGAACTACATCTTACTGAAAGATTGTTTCACTGTGGTCTTGTGCAGATGTTTTCCAGTGCTTCATAGCAGAGTTGTCGCAGGTGGATAAGCTGTGCTACAGAGAGATGTCATTGTTCTTTGTATAACATAGGCTTGTAGAGTAGATTTAGAGTAGTTTGCCAAGTTAATGTAATGGTAAACTGTATTGTTTTAAACAGTGGAGTAAAACCTATGGGCCTGTGATGACGGTGTACATCGGGTCTCAGAGAATGGTGGTTCTGGTCGGTTATGATACAGTCAAAGAGGCTCTGGTGGACCAGGCAGAAGACTTTACTGGCCGAGCACCCATTCCCTTTATATTCCAAATTCTGAGAGGCTACGGTGAGATTAATGCTTTTTTTTGTCAGACAGATGTTGTCAGTCTAATGAAGTTTGTTCTAAATTCCGATATCACTTCCCTGTTTGCAGGACTGGTCATCAGTAATGGAGATCGCTGGCGTCAGCTGAGGAGGTTCACTCTCACTACACTGAGGGATTTCGGAATGGGACGCAAACGAATGGAACAGTGGATTCAAGAAGAGAGCAGACATCTGCTGAAGAGCTTCGAGGAAACCAAATGTGAGGACTGAAAAATATCATCTGCTTATGTTGAAAGTTCTGCATTCAGAATGAGAATGTTAATGTTTATCTCCTTCAGTGACACCGGTTGACCCGGTTTTCTTCACAAGCCGGGCGGTGTCCAACGTTATCTGTTCACTGGTGTTTGGCCAGCGCTTTGATTATGAAGACAAAGATTTCCTGGGCTTGCTGCAGATCATCTCCAGACTTCTGCGTTTTATCAGCAGCCCCCAGGGTCAGGTGAGCAGACAGTCTGGGATATGTGATGGAGGAAGAAAGACGAGCTCTAGAAATCCCAAAATATCCTTTCAAGTTGAAAGGAAAAGGAAGCAGGTTGCTAAAAGGGCTTTTGAAATAAATGATAAACTGATAAAAGCATGCTAGCAAATTGGCTGACAACTAGTAACATGGTCGATATTTAAATAATATTTAAATACTTCACTATATTTTTCATCCAAAACAGCTGTACAACGTCTTCCCTAAACTAATGCAACTCTTGCCTGGCAGACATCATGCCATGCTTAAAGAGGTAGAAGACATTAAAGCCTTCATCTCAAAAAAAATCAAGGAACATGAGAAAACTTTGGATTTTGATGACCCAAAGGACTTTATTGACTGCTTTCTTCTCAAACTCAGACAGGTATCGAAAGCAAAAAAGTTCTTTGGATGTTCTTCTTTTCTGAAGTATTAAATTTACATTATTGTTTGGCATTCAACAAAGTGTACGATTCATTGTTGTACTACAACAGGACAAACACAATCCTGACACAGAATTCCACAAAGATAACTTGCTGGGGACTGTTTTGAATCTGTTCGTAGCTGGCACAGAGACCACCAGCACAACTCTCAGATACGCCCTGATGCTTCTTATCAAGCACCCTCATATACAGGGTATGACCCTCCTTACTGTTAAGTGCACACTACAATACTATGAATCACAGTCCTCAGTCTACAGACAGTGTGTACACATGAAGACTAAGACGTCAGATTTCAAATAATCTTGTTCAAGTAAATGTTAAACGTATTGTAGCATCTTTTATCTGGTGAAGCTATTTTTTTATCTGGTGAACATTTTTTTCTAGACTTTTTTATTGTTACTATTATTTAGTCCACAATTGTTGAACATATATAAGAACATCAATGACATTTTGATATATTTCAGAGCAAATGCAGAAGGAGATTGACAGGGTTATTGGACAGAATAGAATCCCTACAATGGATGACAGGAAGTCTCTCCCCTTCACTGATGCTGTTATACATGAAGTACAGCGCTATCTGGACATTGTGCCACTAAATGTTCCCCATTATGCCACATGTGACATCTCATTTAGAGGTCACACAATACCAAAGGTAAGAATGAACACATGCAGTGGTCAACTTCTGAGATAGTACTAGATTATATTGTCCAATGGCGACTATTACAAAATGTCACAAAATATTTTCTAATAATCTCTTGTCAATGCTTTGTACTCAATCTGGTAATTGTGTGTACATTTAAATGAATTTTATATTTCCCCAGGGCACAGTCATTATTCCCATGTTGCACTCTGTCTTAAGAGATGAGGGACAATGGGAAACCCCTTGGACCTTTAACCCAGAGCACTTTCTGGATGCCAATGGAAACTTTAAAAAGAATCCAGCTTTTATGCCCTTTTCTGCAGGTAAAACCTATGTAGTCTCTCATGTAAAACAAAAGTTAATCAAAGTTTTTAATAAGTGTAGATCAGTGTAGCCTACAGTCAATCGGTTCCAGAAAGAAATACAAAACCTGTTCTTATTGAAAGAAAGTGAAGTAGTGAATCCAATGTTTGGCAACAGTATAGCATAATAAGATATTTACGAGCAATATTTTAAAGGCCAGTCATTTCTGACCAGAAACATTAAACCAAGTAAAGGATTTTCAGCACAGCATCTAGGTTAAGCAGACCTCTATTCTCTATTCTATGTCTTGTGTCTCTGCAGGTAAACGCTCTTGTGTGGGTGAGTCTCTGGCTCGTATGGAGCTCTTTCTGTTCATCGTGTCTCTGCTTCAGAGATTCAGTTTTAGTAGTCCAAAGGGGCGAGATGGAGTAGACCCCAGTCCTGAACTCAGCAGCTTTGCAAACATGCCTCGATTCTATGATCTTATTGCCTCTCCCCGCTGAGCAACAGAGATATTGCACCTTGTCTCATTTTACAAAAATGTTTTTCTTTGATGGTTCACATTCATACCATAGTTCAGTAGTTCTCTTTGAGCACAGGCTTAAGAATATTGAAGAAGCACTGAACATTTCAGGCCACCTATCTCTGGGTCATCCTGCATTGCCAGTTAAAGTATAATTGAATTACTGCTGTTTATAAAATGTGCTGTATATAGAATCATTTTGTGCCTTGTCTTGTGAAAAGTGAATAAGGGTTAAGATAAAGACAAAATAATAGTATTATATTTGTGTTAGTGCCAAAAGAACTATGCCAAGCTGTAATTGATTAAATATTTGATTTTCCAACTGATCAAATAAAACTAATCAATTTGCTAAAGCCATGTGTCATTCCATTATTTTGGTTCTTTAAATATTCTCTGACAGAACATATTTGATGGAAAAAAGATTTGTTGCACTATTACTGTGTCCAAATAAATGCAGTTTCAGTGTCCAGCAGGTCAAGTAAAATTCAGTAGAGCACTTTAGTGTAGCACTTTATTACAAACAAAACAAATAAAGAATAAAACAATGAAGAAGACAGGAGAAACATATCAGTGTCAACACACAACAAAGAATTTAGTATTCACAGGAATAATGAAATCTCAACATTGGTGTAGACTCAGACCTGGTCTCTGAGCTTCACCGAACCACTGACCTTGCTTCTCTCTGGCTGTCCTGCTCACAATAAAGCAGCATTCATGGCATAACCTGTCAGGGATCTTTCCTCCTTGATACCGTGGTTTTGCCCTCTGGACTATTTGCTGCCCAAAGTTTGGGAAGTAATCCTTTGGACAGTGATGCCATGATAGTGCTCTTCAGTCCCCTTCTGAGCCTGTTTGTGGGCTCAGCTGGTGACCGGAGCAAAAAGAATGTGTGGACACTAAGCTCTGCCTCCAAGATGCAGACAGCAACCTCATTCCAGACCTCAGAGAAGTCAGTGACACAAGGAAACCAACAAAACTGAAATGCTGTTGTGATATTAAGATGCCCCCACTCCACCAGCATATAGGGTAAAACGTTTATTCATTTAAATAATGATTTGTAAAATGCAGCTTATTAATTAACAGCTTTACAGTGAAAAACAAGAAAATAGTGATTAACACAAAAAAGTCAATAGTAAACACTCATCACAAAATCTGTTCATTGTCGATTCAATAACTATGTGAAGTTCATTGGTGTTTTGGAATGACTGAATTAATTTATCTATAAAGCAGCTCTAGAGAAGTGATTTCATCATCTGGCTCAGGTTTGTACATGCAGTCAAGTAAAAAAATAGTCAAATATCATGTTTCCCCAGATAATCAAGCCAAAGGTGACAGTGACATGGAACTCAAACTCTGTTGGTGACAGTAATGAACAAAACAACCTTGGCAGAAACCAGGCGATTTCTCCTCTGGCCAGATGACCCAACATGATATGATTTAATTTCTAGGCTGCATCATAGTTCATCAGAGTTGTGCACTGGGTAACACTTTCTAATGACTTTCATAAATCATTAATGAACATTATATAATGCAGATTATTTCATTTTTATTCAAATAGCTACAGAATGGAAACATGAGATAATGTGTTTGTTAATGTTCAGTAATAAATGTATTATTGCCTAGTGATTAAAAGATCATTATTTCATGTGATTTAAAACTTTTAATTTAGATGGTCATTCACCATTTTTAAATCAATAAATGTTTTTGATATATGTTACACAATGATTAAAGGCATATTTGTTAATGCACAAACATTTTGAAAGAAGGGAATTGTGTGTTTGCCTAGCTCAACTAGCTCGATTTCAAGTTCTCGAAGAACCTCAGACACATTGATCTTCTGAGATACAGACCAAACAAAGCAAGGAGGAAACTCCAATATCTGACCTGTATGTTGTTTCTCTTCATCCTCTTCCCCTCACTCAGCTCACGCATGCTTTTTGTCACTTTAAAGAACATTTTTTTCTTGATTAACTTTTTTGGCTTGCCACTGAGCTAAAGTGAAATAAAAAATATTTTAAAATAACTGTAAGCAAAACTAAGTTTTGTTGGTGTTGGTTGCTTCAAATCAAATAACAATTTTAATCCTGTGAACACCGTCCCAAATAGCATTGCCGGCCCAAATCCGGCCCACATCTGTCACGAGAGGAATGATGATCTGGCCTCATGTAGCATGGAATGATGACACTTGGGCTGACCGCTCCTGTTCTGATCTGGACCAAAAATGGGGGGGGGTGGATTGACATTTTTGGTCACTTTTATTTTGACAGGTTGTCCCTTTTTCAATATGTTCGCGGGAGATAAAAAAGGTGTGGTCAGAAAAAAAAAGAAGGAGAGACACACGCTATGACTGCTGTGTGAGGGAAACGTGTTTTTGTGAAACTGTATAGTAACGATTGTAATACTCAAGTTAATTTACGTTTAGTGAGTTAAGTGAGCACTAACGCCGTCGTGTGAGACTGGGAGGACCAGAAACTGTGTGAGTCTCGTTGCAAAGTTTCAGCTGACTCCATCGTCAAGTGGAGAGCGGTGTAAAGGCCTGGCGAAGAGCATGTGAGACAGAGTTACTAGAGCCGTGGGTTTTGCTTTAACACTGTTTTGCATCATTCAAACTACATGCATCTTGGAGAGTGCTTTGTGTGAGAGCCATTAATTTCTTGCTGTCAAGAACTGTGATCTTGAATTCATTAACCAAAATTGGGTTGGTGAGAGAAACTGAATCATTGGTTGTTTCACAAGAGTTGTTCAAACAGTTGAGTTGAGTCAGGGGTTATAAGAGTTCATTGAGCTGAGTAAAGATTTATGTAGTTCATTTAAGAGAATCACTTGAATTCAATCTAAGGAGTCATATATAAAATTCATGTTTTATTTTGAGATTCACTATTGTTTGAAATTAATTGGTGTGCTCTGTGATATTGAAAATATTTGGTCAAACCTTTATTTGAGGGCATACACAGATGTGTTTGAATTTTGAAAGTTTATCAAGGGTGAAAGAAAGTATCAGAGAACTTATCATTTTTATTTCTTTCAGAATGACTTTTTTTCTGTCAGACACCTACAGAAGATCTTACTGAGAATTAAAAAAGGTTTAAATCTAATGTTTATTTAGCTGAATCACCATAATACTCATTGGTGTTTTCTTTAGCTGGGCACAGTTAGAGCCCAACCTTTGCATAGAACATGAACTTTTCCCCCTACACTCAGAAAAACCTTTTTTTGGTGTTTTTTTTTTTCTTTTTCTTCCATAAATCAATGCTATTAAACAAATTTTAAGTCTCTTTCTGTTTTACAAATACAGTCAATGAAACATGTTAAATAGAGTTTGTGACTAAAATCTTGTTGTATCATAACTTCCCCATTCTCTCGACTGAATGAACTGAAGTTCCATAGCAACTGTGTTGCCATGTCTGCATAATGGGTTTTTTTATGTCTGTGGGTTGAAACGACCGCAGTAACATGATATTTAGCTGCTGGAATGCCAATTTATTAAGGGAATCCCACCAATATAAACATGTATAAACATTCACCTGAGGCAGGAGCTCCCCATCATCCTGAAGGGGACAAACCACCTATTTCCAACTGAGAACCATGGCCTCAGTCTTGGAGGTGCTGATTCTCATTCTAGTTAAATCACACTGCAAACAGTCCCAGTGCACACTGTTTAACTACGTCTGTGGCTTCAGCCCAGGTGATGGCAGAGTCCTAATCTGGGCCCCCTGCTTCCTCAGTGGAAGATGCATTCACAGGATTGAGGAGACCTTCAAAGTGTTCCTTCCACCACCCGACAATGTCCCCAGTCTAAGTCAGCAGATTCCCACCCCCATTGTATACAGTGTTCTCAGGTCACTGCTTCTCCTTCCTGAGGCACCAGAACTTCTTCGTCTGATATTCATGTTCCATGGCCCTGCTCAATGGGCTTGATTTGCATCCCTTACTTCCGGTGTTCTCCACAGGGTTCGGGGGTTGCTGCCACGACAGGCACCAGAGACTTTACAGTCGAACAGCTATGTCGACAATGGAGGCAGAGAACATAGTCCACTCTGACTCAATGTCTCCAACCTCCCTCAGAATCTGGTCAAAGCTCTGCCGGAGGTGGGAGTGGAAGACCTGCCAAACATTCCCAACGGACTCTCACAGTACATTTGGGCCTGAAGAGTCTGTCCAACTTTCTCCCCCGCAAACGGATCCAACTCACCGCCAGGTGGTGATCAGTTGACAGCTCGACCCGGGTCAGGCAGCACCAGAATAGTGAAGAGTCCCTTTTGAGGAGATGAGTTTCAGACCCTGAGCTGTGCATGGTTGTGAGCCAGATTATCTCTACAGTACAGGAGTGCAGCATTAATGTTAATGCAAGATCATTGTTTTTTTTGTTTTTGTTTGTTTTGTTTTGTTTTTTTTTAATGGAGATGCTGCAAGTATTAAAGATTAAAACTTTTAACTAAGGTTTAAAATGCATAGTTTTTTCCTTAATGCTTAGTGAATTCTGGCATAAGGAAAGGCTGCGAAGTGTGCATCTGATGTATCCTTAATCTTGCCGTGGAAATTGAATTACGGCAAACTTCATTACGTTATGGTATTGAATCGGGCTTCAAATGTGTTCTTCGAAGGACGTAGCCTGTGAATTAGGACACAGCTTAGGGCAGCCATTAATAAGTGAGTGCACCACTGATGCACTTACTTCCGTGAGAGGAAAACGGTTATACATGAAGAAACGTGAGCCCACAAGCTCATTTCAAACCCTTGCACTCGGGTGACACATCATCTGGGCGGGACTTGCAGTTTTAGTTATAATCGCAAATGTCACTGGTTATTCCCCTTTTCCTTTCTAGATGCCTGTTATAAAATGATTCATAATTCACTAGAGACTTCAGACATGGAATCAGTGGACCAGTTTGCATTGCTTTAGTTGATTGTCTTTTATTTAAATGTAATTTAATGGATTGTTCATAGTTTATCTTTTTCAGATACTTAATAGATTTTTTTAAAGACACACACATGCATAGGTACATTCATATGAGATACGAATGAGTTTTTTTTAGAAAGTTCAAATGTATTTTATATTTATTCTTGTAAATAGAGACATCATATTATTTAAAGGTTTAGTCTGTTTTTATAAAACACAGGTTTCACCATGTTTGCATTTGATGTACAGTGTTATTCATCTGCTTTCAGTCCATTCACTATAATGTACATAAAAATAGATTCCTGTTTATTGAAAAGAAGCTTGGAGAAGCTGGATAGAAGCACTGAACAAGAGGAAAAGTGTCCTTAATCAAAGATTTAAAAAATGAGGTATGGAGAACCTATTTTAGTTACAATGTTATCACACTGCTGTTTATTAATCTAGGGACAGTCCATAACTTTTTTTTTTGTTGTATTCAAAATGTATATAATGACAATGTACATCATTCATCCATTTTCCACACTGTGTTTTTGGGTTGTCCTGAATAACTACTGTACTCCTATAACAAGTGTCTGTATTCAGACTATATAGACTGGTTCTGGTAGGTAGTACTGCGGAAGAGCCCAACAGCTTTATTATAGACATAAACACAGAGAAGTTACAATGTTTTTCCACAAGAAGCACACAGTTCTCTTTATTAACCACTAGAAACAAAACTTAAGGACTCCAGCTTTAACATCTAAATCTTCAAGATCTCAAGTCATATCCAGATTAGGAAATAGCAGTGTTTTTTAGATTGCAAAGTTGACCAGTTGAATTCAGCAGGTGTTTAAGTGACCTCAACCAAACTCAAAATGTATTCATATTATCTATTATCCTAGGCATCATAAGAAGCTGCCACCATCTGGCTCTTCAATGTCTTAATGGTTCAGCAGTCAAATACATAGTTAAAAATCCACTTAGACTAATGCATAAACAGCAGTGTGGTGACTTAAAGAAAGCGGGTCTCATATCTCTCGGATTGGTAAATTTTCTGTCTAATGTGCCAAAGAATGTGCTATGAACTTTGATTACCTTCTGAGAAGAGTGGATGAAGATTCAAGTATCTTTGGAAGCACATTCGGTTTGTCTTAAGTAATCCAGTTGAGAAAGTATCAGCCTATTTATGTATTCAGTCAAGTTGTGTCTTTTGGGAGCTCAAGACCTTTATTTTAAATATAGATGTGCTGCAAGCGTGCTTTATAATAGAAGATCTCATCTGGATCTGGCTTGTTCCGAAATTAAGCCCTTCATATTCTATAGTTCATATACTACAATCATACAATCTTATTATTTGCTACGTTGCGTAAAAATAGTGTAAAAATACTTGTCTCATTGCTTTACCATCCTCTCTTTGCAAAAGACCAGTGGGGTAGTCGGGGCCATACATGCATATGCTTACTTTTTCCCCAGTGCTCTTTGTGTATTACAACTTCTGAGGATCAATATTAGTGTATACACTCAGTATGCTTACTTGTTTTGCTAATTAAGACATCCCTAATCTACACCTTTGTTAGCGCTCCCTTTAACTCTATCCCAAGTGTTTTTTAACTCTCAAACTCTCAACTCTTTAACTTGTTGTAATTGGTGCATTTTTGTTTGAATTCTGTCGTTCCCTGCCCCTGACAACGCCGTTATCGAGGATCCACAGGTTGCAGTGAGGACTGATCAGCACAGTGTTCATCAATTGACGACGGAAGATGGTATCATGTTGAAGCAGTCAGGTGATAAATGTATTTGAAATTTGTTTTAAGTGTGGCCACAGCTACCGGGAATTACACTACCAAGTACATCACAAGGTTATCCCATTGCAAATGCTTTTTAGCCTTAGTTAACTAGCTAGATTATGTGACCCATGTTAGTTTAAAGACGAATAATACAAGTCTATTGCTGCACTCTCTCTGCTTGTTTCAAATTTAATGATGATCAACTTGAATGTAATTTCCTCCAGCACACACAGACACAATCGGTTCTCTAGTTACTGGTTCTCTAGTTCTCTAGGTTTATTTGAAGGCTTTTCTCCAAAATCCACTGTGAAAAAATATTTACAATCAAATAAAGACATATTAGTTTCACACAAAGTAAAAGCGGGTGGAACAACATACTAACATCTTACAGACAGATAAAACAGACAAATATTAATAAACTAAACAAACAAAAACTAAATACCTCATTAGCTGCATGCTATGAGAAAGAGAAACAGTCTTTAAATCTTCTTTGTAATTGTTCAAGTCTTATTTTGAAGAGATCAAACTTTTAGCGGAGTATACACGATATATAGGCTTGCCGCTAGCTAGTGGAAGGAAAAATCTTGCACCTGCATGAGCATTTGCACATGTGCTAGAAACAAGATGTCAAAATAAAAGTCTCATAACATACAATAGACAAAATAGAACAAAAGTACACAATGAACAAAGAATTCTAAATTTATGTACTTTAATTTATGTACTTAGTTTATATTTGATCACTTTCATAAACAACAAAATGACAGCAGTTACACTGAATAGCCCACCAATTAAACTGTTCAACCCAGAGAAATATGTTCAGTCCCAAATTTATTAAATATATGCAAAAAATGACAGATTGTAAATGCAATTCACGTGTAATATAAATTTATATATATTCCTAATTAACCAAGCAAACACTGTCTTCTGCCATTCTTGAACCACTTTTATTTGGGGGTTAGTAAGATGGTTGTTGCTTCTATTAGAATACATGGTCCAAATACAGGCAGGGTTGACAGTAGCAAACAGGTATGGCACGGGAAAAACTAAGCAAGCATGGGTCTTTGGCAAACAGTATCCAAATCAGCTTGGCAAGAGAGATAATCCAAAAACACAAGCAATAATCCAGGCAGGAGTTTAAATGACCAGACGAAAGGTTTGATTGGAAATACACAGACGAGAAGCAGAACATAGGAAAACAGACGAGGCAACACTAGGAAAACTAAACTAGCTCTGTAATGTAGCTATCAGAATATTAGTGATAAATACTGAAACAATACTCGGCACAGAGCAGGAGCCAGTCTGAGGTTTATATAAAGTGAGTCTTATTGGAAGCAGCTGTGTACTCAGATGAGCGTATGATGAGTGAAATCAGGTGTGTGTGTGTCGTCAGTGCAATGGATGATGGGAACTGAAGTCCAGAGTGCACTACAACAGGGGTGTGGCGTCACTAAGGATCATAAAGGCACTATCATAAAGAAAAATTAATTATAAATGTTAAATAATTTGTACTACTCTTTAATTTAATGATTATTCCAATAATTAATGGCTCTAACTGAAAAGACCTGGTGGAGAATCTCAGTAAATTATTTAATTATATATTGCAATAATGATAAATATTAGTATGAATGTGTGTGAAGGACTGGTCATCTGTCCAGGGTTTTTTTTTTTATTATGACCAAGGAAAGGCTGCGGACTCACGACCCATTCAGAAGATACTAGCTTATCAAAAGAGAGCCTAAAATGAACAAAAGACACAAAAAAAGAAGAAAAAACTAAAAATAGGACATCTTTTATGGCTTTCAGCTGAAATTGCATTTCCTTGTCTTTGGAATAATTATTACTCAATTTCATAATAAACAGTCTGCTAAGATTTTATACCTCGATATCGATATATGTTCATTATAATTGTTAACTCACTGCTTTTAAAACTGATAAAAGCTAATTTAAATCGGAACGATGGCAAACTCTGTCCATGTGTGCATTTTTAAAATGTACTGGAAATGTGTAGTGTTTTTCAGGTTATGGGATATAAATGACGAAAGTGTTTGTGACTTTTGAGATGTGGTTGTTGCATGAATTTTGTTTGAAAGAAATTTGAGTCCATTACTAACCTGGCACAGAAAATGTGGTGACAAGGATACAGCATAATCTACTAAAGTCATATAACAGAGTAAATCAGGATAAAATCTAATGTAACCATTTATTATCAGTCTGGTAAATGTGTGTTTAGTTCCTTAACCAGTTGGAGTTTCTGTCTTTTTCACAATAGCCAGCAGAACCTGTCCCAGAGACATTGGTTTTCCACTTGAATTAGGTAATGCCCATTAGCTTTGTCTTTATGATGTCCACTTTGCTCTGCTGTCATTATGTTCATATCTATGGAGATGCACTGATCTACTATCCAGTTCTTTTTGGCTTCTTTCATCTTCCTTCTCACTGCTCTGTTAGTCTGCTGGTATTCCAACTTGCCTTTTGGGCAGGAGCATTTCTTGTGCCTCAGCTCTCTCTTCTGGTCACACATGACTGGATCTTTTTCTGCCAAGCACCTCCTCAGCTGCAGGGAGTTGTGTTTCCTTGATGTCTCCTGCAAGTTCATCAACTGGAGTATCAAGAAGGATCAGAGCTGCAAATTTCCCTATACAACTGCTTAAAAGTATTCTACCTCTGTCTTTTAATTTCTGCAAATTAAAGCAAATTGCCTGTTTTCTTTGGGAGGCGTTGTGCTTTTAATTTCAGCTTGAATGTTGCCAAAACAAGATTGTGGTCACTGCCCATTTTTATCACTACACCTGAAATGGAGAGGATATTTGAGACACAATCACTTTTTCTTAACCCCTTATACGGTGATACCAGGTAAATATGTATTATGCAAATTCAGAGATATCATATCGTATGAACATGACACCAAATTCTCAAAGATAAATCTAAAATTATAAGAGCAAAAGATGCATTCCTGATTTTAGAAAATACACAGTGTGGAGAGACACATGTGCACACACACACGCCATGATCATCTCACACTTTTCACTTGGGTTGTATTTACATCAGGAAAGTCCTGTTGTGCAAGTGAACCAGAAACTGTAAACAAAACCAAACGAGATCATTCAGTGGAATTTGAGTTTGATTCAATCTGACCAAACAAACAGGTGTGAATACACCCTTAAATACAAGCCTGAAATGGAGACAGAAACTAACAATTAAAATGTGCATTGATCAAGTAGAATTAACACCTTTTGGGACAGTTTTCCTGTGTTCCCTGATTAGTTATCATTAGTGTCTTTTCTTTTTGCTTCCAGGTGTGTGTCATTTTAATTTTAGTTAGTTTGTTTTCTTCTTACGCCTGTTCCTCAGTTTCTTGAATGGTTCAGTTCAATCTTCGTTTGGTCCCTGCACGCCAGCATTTGAATTAAAGACTAATTCTTATCTGCTCTCCTGCGACGTGTTCCTATGTTCCTGGAAGTGTAAGATAATTAGAAATTGTACTTCAGAAAAGTGAATAGAATTGCCTTTAACAAAACTAAATGTTTGTTATTACTTGATTTAAAGTATATTTTTAGTTCAAAGCATAAACAGATATGTTCTTCATAAGTCATCTTTTTACTGTGAACCCATAGTTTTGTTTTTGGGAACATGTATATTTTGGATTAATAACAAATCAACATTTTAAGATTTGAACCCAATCATGAGATTAATTAGAGGAACAACTCAACTTTGGGTATAACAAATGAGAGTATGTTTATTTCGTAAGTGTAAAGTGTCTTTTATTTGTTCAGTGTGGGGCAGTATGTGTTCACCTCGTTCGTCTCAGTGTGTGAAATACAGAGCACAGACTTCTGGACACATATCATCTTTAAATAAAAGATTCAACTTTTTAAACTACATGGGTTTGATTTGCTTGTACATGGGAGGGCAGTTTCTGTTACGTGAAATATTTGCATAAATGAAATTGACTTACCACAAATTTATATTGCTAAATCTTTGTGGAGGAACTTGCAAAGTGTTGTTCACAAAAATAAAGTGTATTAAATGTAATTGTAAAGACTTTTTTTATGTAAGTTTTTTTTGTTTTTATATAATGCATTTTTGTAAAACCCTAAATGGAGCAGACCCAGGAAAGGTCCCTTCATAAATGCTAGGATGATGATGATATGACAGAAAAAATTCCTTTTTACATTTAATGATTGTTGAGAATTGGTGGCAAGACATAAAAAAAATTAGGCTAGGGAGCACTGTGGTTAATGTGTAACCTGTTTCTCATTCCTGCTTCAACCACCCCCTTGTCCTGTTCTGCTCCCTGCATATAAAAACCATGAAAGCACACACAGACACATACAGAACCCGAATAGCATCTTATGTAAGAGAGATGGAACTGTCTAGCTCACTGGTGTTGGTTTTAGTCTTGGCTGTGTTGATGTTGGTCTGGTGGAAGAGGAAGGAGAGTGGATTTTCTTTGGCCCCGGGTCCACTGGCACTTCCACTGATTGGAAACTTACTGATCCTGGATAAGCGTGCGCCCTTTAAAAGTTTTATGCAGGTAAAAGGACTATTTGTCTGCATTTTTGAGTGTGTGCGTGTGTGTTTGTGTGTGTGCATATATAAATGCAAATGCATGTATACAGGTACAGTATGTGCCAAAAAAAATTTGATATCTAGGGAAAGTCCATTTGTTTCAAAAAGTGAATCTTGTACGCTATTAGTTCACTACACAAAAAGTAAAATATTTGTTTCAATTTTTATTTGTTTCAATTTTAACAATCACGAATTAAAGATAAAAAATAAAAGAAGTCCAGTATTTCACAAAATTAAAATATCATGACAAAGTTGACTGAGGCTGGTGTCCACCTCAAGAACCACCTCATACAGACATCTGTATGACATGGGCTACAACTGTACAATTCCATGCATACCAAGTCACTCCTGAGCTCCTGGGTCTGTTGCCCAGTGGTCCCAATCCTGTATTCCTGTATTGTCTTTTATCAAGTCCACAGTCAACACAGCTGTCTACCAGAAAATTTTAGAGCACTTAATGCTTCCCGCTGCAAACAAGCTTTTTGGAGACAAAGATTTTATTTTCCAACAGGATTTGGCACCTGCCCACAAAGCCAAAACTACCAATACCAGGTTTAATAGGCGTGGAGTACCTGTACTTGATTGGCCGGCAAACTCGCCTGACTTAAACCCCATTGAAAATCTATAGTGTATTGTCAAGAGGAAGATTGGGGGACAGAGACCCCGAAATGCAGATGACCGGAGAACCAATATCAAAGCAACTAACATAACTCAATGTGTCAAAGGCTGATCGCCACCTTGATGCTGTAATTACTGCAAAAGGAGGTCCAACAAAATACTGAGGTACAAAAGCACTTATCTTGGTAATGTAATTAATCTTTTGACAGCACTAGATCCCTCCTTTTTAGTTTTTTCTAGCAGGGCAGAAATGTATGTTCTGGGTCTTGTCAGATCTTGCACAGGGCTCAATGTGATTCATCAGCGCTAATGAGCAGGTGGATGGGCAACATCAAGGTGTTCAAGAATCCTCTCAATGTCTGAATAATCTATTATTTCTAATCTGCTGTAACAGACAGTCTATTTAGGAACCTGAACTGTCACAGTTCTTGTTAAAGTTTGCGTTGGTAAACTCTATTCTTTCAAACAGTGGAGCAAAACCTATGGACCTGTGATGACGGTGTACCTCGGGCCTCAGAGAATGGTGGTTCTGGTCGGTTATGATACAGTCAAAGAGGCTCTGGTGGACCAGGCAGAAGACTTTTCATCAAGAGCCCCCATTCCCCTCGCAATGCGAATTGTGAAAGGCTACGGTATGAGTAATGTTTCTCTTAACTTTTGATACTCAGGTTAATGTAGTTTAACCTTTTTTCCCTGTTTGCAGGACTGGTCATCAGTAATGGAGATCGCTGGCGTCAGCTGAGGAGGTTCACTCTCACTACACTGAGGGATTTCGGAATGGGACGCAAACGAATGGAACAGTGGATTCAAGAAGAGAGCAGACATCTGCTGAAGAGCTTTGAGGAAACCAAATGTGAGGGACTGAAAAATATCATCTGCTTATGTTGAAAGTTCTGCATTCAGAATGAGAATGTTAATATTTTTCTTCTTCAGCGAAACCAGTTGACCCTGTGATCTTCATAAGCCGGACGGTGTCCAACGTTATCTGTTCACTGGTGTTTGGCCAGCGCTTTGATTATGAAGACAGAGACTTCCTGGGTTTACTCCAGATCCTCTCCAAAGTCCTGCGCTTCGGCAGCAGCCCCCAGGGTCAGGTGAGGCTCTTTTTCGGAAACGCATCAATCTGTAATCCTGGAGCATTGGAAGGGAAACCAGAAGGATCAAAATACGAGTTATTAAAAGGGTCACACTTTAAAAGAAAAGTACACATACTAATACTTGAATTAATACTTACTCACTGAATACTCAATGAATACTTCAAAACATGAGCTAATTATGAATCAATCAGGAGCTATACAGTCACACTGTATTTTAAGGTTCACTATTAACAAATCATTACTATGACTTTTGCCTCAATAATCCTCAAATTTCCTGCTTATTAATAGTTAGTTGTTCAGTTTAGGTATTTGGTAAGTTTAGGGATGCAGAATATGGTCATAAGTATTCATAAACAACATATTAACAATAGG
>NC_056713.1:8417827-8566873 GCF_018831695.1 Puntigrus tetrazona
ATTTTATAAATGACTTAAGATTAACAAATTATAAATAAATGAGTAATTAAAAATAAAAATGAATAAATAATGACAAACGTTATTGTTTACTAAATAATGTTTAGAAATTAAGTTGAGGATTTTCTCATTTTAATATCTGTTGGAATATCAAAAATAATTTACCTAATGCCTTTTTGCTTAAAATGATTAGAGGATTTTCCTAAATTTAATACCAGTTGTGAATTTTCACTTGTTTTCCATAAATAAATGGTATCAATAAGATAAACAGACAGATTTCTTTTCCACGAATAAAGTACAATTTTCAAAGTGTTTATGAATAAATGTCCGGATAAATCGATCCGGACAAACGGTTAGAGTCGTGACCCCGATTTTATAACGTTTAGATTTGATTGATGCATTGAATGCCTCCTGTCTTATTTTACAGAGGCTTGTATCTTATATAAATAGTTTTCATGATATAACACAGCTCCAGATGCTGTTTAGGAAGAGCCCTAGGATTGTAAAGGGAGAGAAGAGGTTTGTGAAATAAAGAAGATCTGGTGTAACATTTAGAGAACACGCACCATTGCTCCCTGAGGGCGACCAGTTACACGCGATTCTTCAAATCCACAAACACTGGAGTCATAAATAATGAAAAAGATGAGCTTTTATTGTAGCCTTCAAAAAAAAAGAGAAGAAGATGATGAAAGAAAAAACTACATTTATTGTTGCTTTCCTTGTTTTGCTAGTTGGTATGACCAATTCTAACTTTTACTACTGAGCTGGGCGGTACATACTAGCTTTTGTCAGTTGTGTGGGTAGCTGTAATATAATGTCACGTCTGCTCTTCAAATGCACCAGCGGTTTCATAAAACATCAAGTACTTGAATAGTACTGATTGCCTGCAGCCAATTGCATTTCCAAAGAAAACTGGCATTTCATTATTTTCATTTTAGATCTTTGAACAACAAAGCTTAGCGGTTAGTAGTGCTAAGTCTTTCCTCTCATTGTCCATCTCGCTAAACTTTGCGTGCTTCTGATGTCGAAAGCGTATTGAAATTCTAAAAATAAAAACAGTAGCAAATTCAGACAAAGCTAAATAAACATGCGAGACATTTCATCCCCTTGCTTTTGAATGGCCGTAGAAATACATCACACACACGATCATTTAGACGCCAGAAATATATAAATAATTATTGCCAAATGAAAACTAAAAATAGACGTCACAGCGTATATATGATACAAACATGTTTTCTAATTACGTGTAATGTGAAATTGTTAGCATGCATATGATGTACAGTTTTAGCTTACATTTTTTAAATAATATTTGCTGAAGTGATGCATTAGATACACAGTTTTTCACGTACATGATATTATACGACATTTGTTGGGTGTGCATATAAATACAAATCGAGGTTAGTATTGCATATAATACAACATTTTGCATGCATATGATCGAAATTTATTTGGTGTGTGTATAATGCTGATTTCTCACATGTAGCCATATGATACGAAACAAAAGTGTGTGCATATGATACACAGTTTTCTCACATGCATATGATAATGCATTTTACCCCACAACATTTCCCATCTCATTATACCACGCCCAAAGTCCATTTGCATGATATCAATACCTAATAGGTTTCATTTGGAGTACTATTGCTTATCGAGTTAGTTGGTCAGAATCCAGCAGGAGGCTGTGATTGTACACTGTAAGAACACACTAAGGTGAGGACAGGCGCCCAATGGTTTGTACTGTATAGAAAAAAATCTGGGCTGCTTGCCTTTGGGTTTCTATAGTGATAAATTGGCTGATGATGAATCTCATTCTACGGTTTTCTTAGGTGAAATCCATACCCCTCTTCTTATTTCTGTTAAATAATTCTCACATACCTCAGACAAAATTATACTCTGCAAACCATCAGCCATTTTCATCCTCAAGGTTATAGCAGGCTTTGCTTGAAGAAGCAGGGAAGCACCAGAAAAATGAGCATAAATCAATGGTGGATGATTTCATGAATCTGGCCAACTTCAGATGACTGTTATATAATATAGATGTGAAAATATGCCTAGACTTTCTCGGACTTTGTTTTGTCATAACATAAAATGTTAAAGTAATTGTTAGACATTTGCTCATGAATATGCTAAAATCGCGTTGTGCGTATTAGCTCTCTATCACACTCATAGGTTTTATCACTGCATTCTAGAAAGCACTCCACTGCCTCTCTTGACTATATTTTCAGCAAGTTTAAAAGCATAAATCATGAAGACAGATATTTAAAGCTAGTTTATATTTAAAAATGGTATCATTAGTGCGCATCACATCAGTGATGCTCAAGAACTTTGATACAAGCCTAACTGTAGGGTTTGCATTCCACATCACTGTTCATGTGCCAAATGTCCTAGATTTTCAAGGAACATCCATCTCTGAGTTCAAATTTCGACAGGCCATTATATTTAATGTATGTGTATGTTCTCTCTAAATTGCATTACACACATGTTGATTTTAGCTTTCCAAAGAAAAGCGGGTCAAAGATTATTAGGTAAAAAAAAAAAAAAAAAAAAAAAAAAAAAAAAAAATCAGGTCGAACTCTCATTTAATCATTTTGAATTCGGTATCCTTTCAACTTTATTTGGAGTGACATTTACGGTAAATTTATTCATAGCGTGGGCCATTGAGTAATTTTATTATGTCATATCAGTGAGAATTTACAATCTTGTAATTCACATGATCAAACCGCTTTACTTGTTTCCCACGGGCTGGGGCATTTATAGATGAACACTGTTTCTGTCCAAGGCTGTTTATCACAATGGCTCATGTTCTTGTTTATTTCTATCATGCATCCCGGTGTTATCAGCGGTGTAATAATAATAAGATTTATTATTAAATCTAATTTATATAACATTTAGCAAAGCCTTTTGTCACTTGACGTAAATATATTTTATACAACAGTCGTTCTGATCTACTGGGGCGCTGGGACTTTTAGTTTTTGACTTTGTAGGCGATCACTTTATACTTCAGACAGACTCCCAGTCTATGTATTAGTGATGGACATTTTTCTACACTCTTTGGCACGTCCTGATTTTGCTGAGTTCAACGTATTCCTGGGTTAACATTTTTGTTGAACCTGGAACGGCGTTTTAATCCAAAAATTTTGTCTCGGCTAAATCTTTACACCTAAACCTGCCAGCGGGGTTAAGCAAAATAATACTATTTCAAACTGAGAACAATATTATTTGCCTACCCATTGGCAGATTATTGGCTTGTTTCAAGCAAAAAAGAGAGTGTCCCAGGTTGCAAGCGTAACCCTGGTTCCTCGAAGAACAAGAGCGGCTCTGTCGTACAACACTATGGGAACGCCTCCAGCGCGTCCGCGCCGTGTAACCTGTCAGTGGAAGGGCTGAGAGACATCACGGGCAGGTGACAACAGAAAAAGGAAATTTAAAGCATATGCGGTGAAGCCGGCGTCAGCCTCAGAAATGCGTGTGGCATGGGGACGCAGCGTCTCGGTTCCTTTGAGGAACCAGGGTTACATCACGTAACCTGGAGGCGTTCCTCTTCAGGAACTCAAGCTTCGTTGTACAATGCTATATCGAGATGCCCATGCCACCAGCTTTTCAAGTCCCTATCCGGTGTGGATGCGGTACAGCTAGGGTGAGAGCACAGAAGAGCCTGCAGTGCCAACCCATGTCTGAAGCCATAACAGACAATTTTACATTACAGGTTTTTCTGAACATCCTCAACAAGCATAAAAATGTAAGCTAAGAAAAGCTTTTTGCAGTGTATACAACTATACATAAAGCTTTATAAACTAAAGACACTTTTAGATAATTTTACATGGCTGGTACACCAATTAGTGATTTTACTGTTATCAATCAGAACAAAAGAAATCTCCTATAAATTATACAGAATGTCCTACATGGCCATTATCTCTCAATTCAGCATCTCTCCATCACCACAATTCTCTCATTAATATCCCGAGGCAGCGCTTTGGGATCGGGCCGGACACGAGCTCGGACCCTGAGCTTGGAAGTCCTGCCAGGCCTTATCCTGGACAGCACACAAATCACGCTTAATCTTTTAAATCGATTTAAATATATATAAAGCACACACACACACACACACACAATGTTCTTAAGAGGACATCTTCACCCAATATGCATACTGAATTCCTCCAGAGTCATAAAGTGCTTCTCCGTTTTTTTTTATTAAAATCCATGAGGAAGGGAGTGATTTTAGCTTTCACGTATGCAGTCCGTTAATTAAAGCGCTGCAGAGTGTTGAAGGACTGTAGTTAACTGACAATGATGTAGCTCAGAGGTTTTGAGTGAGAAACTGAAGGTTGCCTGTTCAGATCCCAAGGAGGGTAAATAGGATTTGGGTTTCTATCGGAGTGCTGCGGTGTCCGTATCCAAGTCTTCCATTGTGACCATTGTGATCGTTCTCTGGAAACTCTGAAAAAACCTAAAGGCTACCCGAACAGACCGTATCGCATAAGAAATATATTATGAATATGAAGAAGAGTTTCACAGAGAACAATATGATTTGATTGCTGCACTGAATTAATGATTACGAGCATTTTTAAAAACAGCAGCTCTCACTGCAGCTTTCTCTGGAACTGGAAAAATAACGGCTACAAATGCCAGAGTCAAACAAGTACAACTGGTTACATGAGCACAGTTGGAAGGACAATGCTTGCCAACAAGGCGGATTATGACCTTTTCACAGTAAGCCCTGAGTTTTACCACTGTCTGGTCGAGATCAAATAGGACAACCTCGGGCTCCTGCTGTTTGACTGCAATATATAATCAAATCTGTCAAATTCACTGTGAAGAACTCAATACTAATTAGAAATGCTGAACTTAAGCTTGTGCTTGGCGCAGTTAAAACTAATGCGACCAAATGGAAGTTATACAAAAATAATGATACAATATATATAGGTTTCCTTGTGTGCTAAATAGATAACAAATCTGATAGTAATATCGCTATAGAGATCACGTTGTTTGCATTTTGTTTTGCATTTATCAACTGGAGGAATCAACAAATTACTGCTATTTTAATATCACTTTATACTATTGTAGTTTTGTTTCATTTGTGGACTATTTATAAATTTGAATTCTAATTAAAGCGTCTTTTTAGTGCTGTCAAACAATTAATTGTGATTAATCACATCCAAATGTTGTAGTTTACGTACTATAGATACTTTGTGTATTGATTTTTATTGATTATGTATATATAAACACCACCCCCACACACACAGTGTATGTATATATATATATATAATATGTCCATGTGTTTCCATGTATATTCACATAATTTTTTTATTATAAATGTAAATATATATTTAAACACTTTTTAATAAAATAAACAACAGTGCTAAACACAAACTAATATTTAGCTCTTTCCTAATTTCAATGATATAATTATTCAGCTAGATGAAAAATAATAGCTTAATATAACCATATTTTGTTATGTTTGTTGGACTGTTGCATTTATAGAAACAAGCCATCCATCACATTAATAGCCTCATTCGATAAACAACCTGCAGGAAGAAGATTGATTTTATACTCAGTCTATAAACAAATATCACACGGTCACATTATACACTTTGAGGTACAGTAAATCTGAAACGATTTAATCCAGCCTTGGCTTTACAAATAAGCTTGAAAGTATTCCAGGACTTATATATATACTATATTGCTCTATATAAAATGCAAATATCATACATATTGTAATCTAATAATGTGTATATTTGCCATTGTGTTCCATGAAATGAATCAGTTATACAGTTCGAGTTTAAGAGTAGAAAGGTTTTGTTTGCTTTTTCTATTAGTCTCTTTCAAGGGTACAGGTTAGACTTGCTAGAATCTACAAAACAGATACATATATTCCCTCACACACACACACACACACAACATTGCAGGGTAAATTATCGTTTCCCATCTGACTACATTGCAACACAGGAACCACATCTGCTGAATCTGTAAACAAGCAGCGCTGTTCATCAGGCGTGGTGGAAACGACCAGAAAAGGCCTCATATTTCTCCAGGCTGATTATATCAGCTGTGTCCTCAGGGCAGATCTGAAACAAATGGATCACACAGCCACAAGGGCTATCGATTCCAATCCTATAAATATACATCTCCCTCCTAAATATTTCAAAGCTGTTTTGCAATGCAGTGTATGCTTTAAAAAGCTCATACTTCAAAGTCGTTGACATTTTTTTTTTTTTTTTTTGTGAAAGTCTCTTGTGAAGGATTTTTGTATTCACGCCATAAAAGCTCATATTTCAAGGCATGATCCGTAATAACAATAGTGATAATAATAATAATGTCCACTTCTGCCATCGGCATCTAATAAAAACACAACAGAAATTGAGTATCCTGGAATGATAGAAAGCGTTTTTGGTAATTTGCCTTGTCGGTGTTGTCATATCGGAACAGGTGAAAATAGGACACTCTGGAAACATTTATAATTTTACTGTCATTTGGACATTTTATCACTACAGAAAAGGTCCGTGTAAATACAATCTTTTAAACAGAACAGCATGAATTTCTACTCTACTAAATGCAGGTGACCACAAAAAATCAAACAATATATATGTGGATTGAATTTAACGACTGTCCAGTGCAGATTTGACCCTTTGACCTAATGCTCCTAGATTTAACCTTTTTCATTATCTCGAAAAGCATGCACTGTCCCTTTAAGAGTGCAATATGTTTCTTACATGCTACATATTATAATATTCGGAAGTCTAATATGAAACGACATTTTACCTATTTATTTATTTATTTACACATGCTGTTTCGCGAAATATAGCATTTCATGTACTTTTCTTTCGTGTTCGCAGAATAACTAACAACAAAAGAATTTGTTCCATTATCGGCGCTAGCAAAAAAATGACAGTTTATGGCATTTACCATTCAATTAAAAAGAGACGCAAAGATTGAGATCAAAGCATCAATAAAAGCATAATCGCAGCATCAACAACCAACAATCAGAATAAGTAGTTTCACATGCAGTTTTGATAACACTCTTTTCTTTTTGTCTCATTGTAAATCCTCCTCTTTGTTTAAACATCATGCCTTGCCAGTCAAGCAGAGAAAGAAAGCTTCGCCTGGATATCATCAGCACTAACGATGCTGTTAGCAAGCACTGCGGTACTCTCTCCGTACCATTCCTTTTGTCAATATGACAAACATACCTAAATTGACAGTTGCGTGAGCTCAAAGTGTTTCAACATCATGTATAATTTAGCATGATGCCGTCAGTGCATGTTTAAAGTGACAGCTGTTGTCTTCATCTGTGGCCTGCTGCACCTGTTGTCTCGAAGTGTATCAAGTCGAAAACTCATTTTGTTCAGTCTGTGTACAGTGTTGATTTCATCAGCCACACTCTCGAAAATAAAGGCCCTTTATTGGAGTTCATGGCACCATGAAGAACATATAAAGGAACATTCATCAGAAATGAAAATATGCTGAAAACGTACTCTGCCTCCAGGCGCCAAAGATGTACATGATGTTGTTTCTTCATCAGAAGACGTTTGATGACATTTAGCGCCTCTGCAGTGAATGGGTGCCGTCAGAATGAGAGCCTGATAAAAATATCGCAATAATCCACAAGTAATCCAAACGACTCCGGTCCATCAACTGATGCGAAGAGAAATGTTCACGCTTGTAAGAAACAAATCCATCAAGGCTTGTTGTCTTCTTTTACAAACTGGCTAAATAATAGTCCTCTACTGCTTTCTCCGGTGAAAAGTCATCACACATTCGCTGCGGAGGATCCACTGGTGAGCAAGTGATGAAATGCTACATTTCTTCTTCAATTTATTTTGATAAGCAGTGGGGGAGAAGGAACAGTCTGATGCATCTGTCTTTTTAAGATTTCAAAAAAAAATGCTTTTGAGGACCTTTGGCAGAAGGTTATTTAAAACAGATGTACACAGAGAGAAAAGCAAACAAAGTAAGAGAGATGGCAAAAAAGTAGGCTATAGTATAATAAAAAGGCAAGCACTCACAGCTGTGGCATGCTTTTCATCGATAAATAAAAGAATAGAGAAAGTCATGTAGTCATTTTGCATGTCTTTTCTGTTCTCTTCTTTATTGACTCTGCAGATACCTATGGAGAAATGTAAGCATACATGGGGAATGTTTAATGGTTGGCACGTCCATGAATAAATATATAGTATACCAAGTGTTGGAAGTAATGCATTACAAAAGTAATAAAATAACAGTACAACAAGAGTAATATTCAGTTTTGTATTATACTCATTACAATTTTAGTAGCGTGCTTTACAACAGCACATTTTAACCTGAAATAATGTGGGTCTTAATATTTACTTGTAAATATTAACTCATTTCTAGCCCTAACTGGTTTTAAAATATAATTTTAGCAGCAGTGGGTTGAAAGAATATGCTACAGCCCTTATTCAAAGACATGTGCCTTGTGAAACTGAAGATTATGGTAACAACGCTGTGGCAAGCATAAAAAACTTTTTTGAAAAGCATGAAAAAAAAAACCAACTATTGAACTTTCTTTAATCTTAGCAATTCAGCTGATGGTTTAATCACTGCAATAACATAAATCAAATGCATTTTCGAGATAACATGCATAAGTGAATGACTTCATCCATTCCTCCTTTATTTTTATCCCGTGCATGTAAATTGTATAAGAGAGTGTGTGTTTGCGTGTGTTTTCATCTGTGTTATAACCTGCCCTGAATCTGTCTCCAGTGTTTGTCATACTGTCAGTCTGCCACCCCACCCCCACGCGGCCCATGCCACTAAACTGTCCTTGTATTGAGCAGCGCTCGACAGAATGTCTCCATTAACAACTTGCCTAATGCACAACGACCCTGATCTTAACCCTGCTTAGCGACAGTAAAGTGCAACTGACAAACACACACATGCATGTTCATGAGTAAGTGTACCTATACTGTAGACTTGTATTAGGGCCTTTACTTTGCAGGAACCGAACTAATCAAGTATAGGTCTCTGCAGGCAATGTAATGGGAGCTACCACATCTGGGGTTTTTACACCATGTACCCGATTGGTTGACGTCATAGTTGAGGGTAGGTTTACGGGTAGGGTTAGGTCAGAGAGATTGAGAAATTGAGAAACGCCCACTTTTGCTCTTCAGAGACTTCAATCTCGAACTAATAGTGGAACTACCCACTTTTTGGCGTGTTCGCAGGAACTAAGAACGATTTTATTTTAGTTTGGTGGAACTAAATTAGCTCCCACTTCAGAGCAGGGTCTGAAAAAGTACCAGGAGCTATGAATAAAGTAAGTAGTTGATTGGCTAAACGCGTACGAAAACTGCCTCACCAGCCATAATTTAAAACTGTGTAAATATATACTGCATTTAGCTGAAGACTTTGTCTTACACGTTCTTTTTTGTTTCCCATGTGGAGCAGCGTGTGCAAATGACATCACTGTCGACCGGTTTATGTCACTTCTTAGTACACAATCCCAGGACGAATACAACCCTTCAAATGGTACTGGGAAATAGTTCACGCAAAATCGTCCCAGTACTTTAGTACTGTAAGCAGTGTGAAAGGCCCTATTGACAATAGACTGACCCTCAAAAACAAAACAGCTACAATTTCTCTTCTACTTGATGTAGTTATTAAAGTTATAGAATGTAAAATCTAGTGGATAATTAAACTGTTCCTTTCTTTTCATGCCACAGGCAGAGAATTGTATAGCCTAACTGTAACCCATAAAAGTCATTTAAATCTTTTTTTCTAACAATACAGATTCAGAATGATTCATGTATGGATAATAAAAGCAAACTTTTTTTTTTGTCTTTGCTCAAAAAGCTTTTAAAATAGCTTTGTGGTCTTGAAGCAAAATTTAATTGTCAGAAATTGAAGAGCAGTTATAGCTGAGAAGTTCAGCAACCTTGTTCTCATATCGGTTCCACTGTCTTGCTTCCCTGCTCAAACTGACAGGGGTGGGAAAGGAGGTGTAAAGACACAGAACAAAAATATTTTTTTGAAAGAATGAGAGAAAAAAAAAAAAAAGAGGTCTCGATATAGTTATGATGTTCTGCTGCAAAGTTTTATTGAACATGATATAGCTGGTCCTTGGATATTTTTTGCACATGAAAGCAGTATGATTCATGCCCATATTCAACAAATTAGATGCTGCATTTTTCTCATAGAGCCAGTTCAAAAATGGCTACTGTTATTGATTCCCAAGTTAGACTTGAAGCAACGTTCAAGGTTCAATACAAGTTAAGCTCTATTGACAACATCTATGGCATAATGTCGATTACCACAGAAAGCAATTTTGACTTGTCCTTCAGTTTTAAAAAAAGACTCTATCCCAAATGGACTTGTGGGTCACATACTTTTGTGTAACCTGTGTAACCTAGGCTCATTGGAAATACGTGCTTCTTCATACATTACTGCAAAACTGAAAAAAAAAAAGTATAATTTTACATATGAATCACTACAGTTTCCAGTTAAAATAAACACTACTGGTGCAGTGAGGTACATAATTATGGGAATGCAGAAATGCATGTAGAGGCATCGTATTTCTAATGAGCCTATGGAAAATATCTACCTGGTCTCATGGCATAAATTCGTACCTTGGAGCACGTTTTAGCGAGACACGAAATATATGCCAACAAGTAAATATCACTGCCGTTTCCAAAAGAAATGAACACTAGAGGCAGAAAAACCCAGACACCTCTTATTCCTTTTCACACAGATTTACAGATTTAGTTTCGATTTACAGAGTTTACGATTAATAATCGTAATTTAGCACAGAGTTGCTTAAAGAATATCACGTTATCACTTCAAAACATAATCAATAACAGTATGAAATGATGTACAGGTCTTTGTTAATGGTGTTAAAATATTTTAATAGCTAATTTTAATAATTAAAAGTTAGCATGTTCAACTGTCAGACCTAAAAATGCAAATATTATATTTTTCATAATACTATTGCCCAAGTCATTGTTTAAATACCTAGATGTCGTTTGATTTTCATTTTCCATGTAATTATAAAGGTCACAGAATCAAAAAGTAAATCTTTGGCTTCAGACAGAGCGGGTTACTGCCATATGATCTTGGAGCAATGCTACTTTCATCAGTGATTTTAGAGCAAACAGCAGTAAATATTATTTTCATAAAGAGTGTTTGAAGACAGATAAGAGAATACCTTAAGATAAAATCACACTCCTTCTTAATCCCAGTTGCAAATAACCCATCATCCAAACCCCCTCTTAAGGATAGGACACAATCTTTAATCAATGGAAGGAATTGGGTATATGCACAGTCAATGACCTTTATCTTCATGGGCCTTTAGCTTCCTTTAGGCGACTACACCAGAAATCTTTTTTTCAGATTTTTACAAATAAAAAAATGACCTGCCTACACACAATATTTCCCTAGACAAGACCCCAGCCTCAGTCATCGATGACTGTCTCATAGAGTTCAGGGGAAACAACAGTAGCTATTTAATTTATGAAAAGTTACAAGTAGCTATTTTCTCCTCTACAAACCGGGAATGAGAGCGGGAGATTGGAACTGGAATCTCCTCATGAAGAGATTTGGCAAAGTGGTTTGGAGGTTATTGATAAACAAACAGTCGATACTAGATTATGCCTCATTCAATTTAAGGTCTTACATAGATTACAGTTTTCAGAAAAATAAATTGCATAGGATTTTCTCAGTGTCTCTCCGTTTTGTGATAAGCTCAAATCAGAGGATGCTGAAATAGCCAAGTTATTCTGGTGTAAGTGTTTTCAGGAACTGCTGTTCAGTATATTAGGGCATTCTTATTATATGTATTCACTGAACAGTGTTCAACGAAAAAATCATTAAGTATAGTTTGATAACAGTCAAAAAGCCACCGTACAATTTCAACTTCCTTTTATACATTTGAACTGTTTTGTCAAACCGTAGTTCACGAATGATTTGAAGCGGAGATCCTCACCTCTTAAGTGCATCTCTGTTACTGAACAAACCTACGTGAAAACCCATAGATATGAAGCTTGGATATGTGTGATGCTAACATTCATAAGTATCACTTTTCAAATATCCCAGCATATTATGTTGTTTTCTAGTCATAACATGATATCATCCGAGTCATTTTGCAAAAAAATCAGCTTTATTATTGAAACTCTGCAAATTGGTTTGAAAAGGAATAAAAGGTTTTACAGCTTGTAGTGCTCATTTCTTTTGGAAACTGCAGCGATGTGTACCTGATGGTGTAAATATTTAGCAAAAAAAGTGCATCAGAAGTGCGCTGGAGACCAAGTAGAAAAAAAATGTCTTATTTAGAATGGTTGTATGCAAAATGAAGAACATATAATGTGAACAGGAATGCATTAACGGGGATGAAGTTTAGAACGAGAGAGTAGCAATTTGTTTTCTGTGGAAACTGACATTGTGCCACCAATTCTGTGACGGAGCTTAACTTGTATTGAACCCAGAACATTCTTAACATGGGTGTAATCAGGTAGGCGGTAAGATCGCAGAATGAATTAGAAATGAATGAGCAGGTTTTACTTCAGTGCAGATTTGTTTCCTTAAAAATATCTTTTGTGTTTCTGATGAACCTCCTGAATGTGAGATTAGCATGACAAAACAAGAGCTGTCAAATTCACACTTGCATTGTGGGAAACTGAACAGCCTCGGACGCCCCCACACCAGTGAATTCGATTCACTCCTGTTCCCGAATCAAACGCATTAAATCAGATTAACTGCGTATCTGATGCTTTCTGAAATTCTGCTGATTTTGCCAAGTGATGCTTTATAAAACAATACCGAATGCTCTCTATAGAAATGTTGCCTCCACAGAGGTTAATTCAGGATGAATCCACTTTTGAAGGGGATCCTTTTGGCAGAATATTGTATAACCGCACATTAGAGTCGTTTAAAGCGGCTGGAAGTGGATTTTAATTCAGAACGATTTGAGCAGTGGTGGATGCTGTTCTTAAATCAACATAAATAAGTTACCCAAAACAAAGGGTCCTGTTGCGATTTCAGTTGTGTGCGTTTTGCAAAAGTTTGTGTGGTCTCAGTGAAGCAGCTGTGGGAACACCTGGCCTGAGTACTACATCACCATTTGCAATGCCATAGAGTCTCTCACAAAGCAAATGACAGATTCAAGATGATAGTTATTATAGCTTTCAACGATTCGGTGACAGCTACCTTTAAATATGATTACCAGCTTCTTGTGCAGTATCCCACTTATCCCCACTGTCCATGATTCTGTTCTGCCTACAACGTCTGAATCATTCTCGAATGTGAAGAAACGACACCACAAAGACGACTTTTACACAGGAAATGTAATCTAACAATCTTACATATAAATACTTGTATGTATGTGTATATATATATGTATATATATATATATGTATATGTATGTATGTGTGTGTGTGTGTATATATATATATATATATATATATATATATTAGTATATATAAATAAAGTATCGACTTTAGTGTGTGTATCTGTCATACATATATGTGTGTATGTACATGCGTATAAACAGTACGTCAAATAAAAACTGTAATTATTGTTTGCACTTTGAGACATTCCAACAAGATGATTACATCAAAGTTGTAAAATGAATAAAAATAAGAATAATTTTATTACATTAATGTATTTGTTTTCAAGTCAAGTCAAGTGGCTACATATAGTTGTGCGGTACATAGTGAAATGAGACAACGTTTCTCCAGGACCTGGTGCTACATGAAGTCACACTTACAACAAAATACACAATACAAAAACTCAGATACTGAGCTAAGACAGTGTCTTAGCCACATAATGTGCAAAGTGTGCAAACCCAGTGTGCAAACTGGTGCAAACAGTGCAAAGACAAGATCAGTGCAAGGCAAAAACATAATTAGTGCAAGGACACAAAATACAAACAACAATAAATATGAAGTGCACAACAATAAATATGACATGCAAGAATGTTTATGGAACAGAAAGTCCATTCAGGTGTGGTTATTGAGGAGTCTGATGGCTTGTGGGAAAAAACTGTTAAGCAGTCTGGTTGTGAGGGCCCAAATGCCCCGGTACCTCTTTCCAGATGGCAGAAGGGTGAATAATGTGTGTGTGAAGGATGTGTGGGGGATCCTCTGCTATATTGTGGGCTTTGTGGATGCAGAGTGTGGTGTAAATGTCCGTGATAGAGGGCAGAGACATTGTTTTATACAAAATAATAAAAAAAAACTATATATCATAAATCGTCATGCCTTTGTTTATTTCACATTAGCTACAATAAAAAAAAACAAAAAACAAATTATGTTTAAATAAAGTTCAAATAAAATAAAATTAAATTAAACAAATATTTATTATTATTATTATTATTATTATTATTATTATTATTATTATTATATGTATTATATTTAAATAATAATAGTAAAATAAATAAATAAAAGCTTAAAACTCAAAATAATAGTAAATAATATCATATAAAATGAATTCTAATAAAATATCAGGATATGTAGGTTCATTTTACATATGCACTGGATTGTTTAAAGTTATCTGACCCCTGCAGACCCCTGGCAGTCAGAGACCCAATGGCAATGCCCTATTAACCCAGTCCATAATCCAGTTTGGAGATAATGTAATTGCATGAAAATCTCTTTCTGAGACTACAGTTGTTAAAACTTGTGTCTTATAGTTGAGAGTTGTAGATCGTCCCCCTGGGAAGGATTAACTGGGATTATCCACTGTTTGCATATAGCTGAGAATAATTGTGATCTAATCTTACTTAAAGTTCGTTGTAATTGGTCATTTAACTTGCGTTTACCATTTTTCATATATCTAAAAAGAAATAAAGACTATTTTATCATTTCTGCTAAGTAATAGCTTCAACAAGCCGGTAGGGTTGATCTGTTTTACTGGTTTTAGAAAGATTTTGGCCTCTTGATAGCTGATCAGGCTGAGAGATCCATTGAATTACCGTTAACCAGAGCAATCAACATCATAAGAATAATAAACTACCCAACTTGATGGTTTAAAGGAATAGTTCACCCAAAAATTTAAATTACGTCATATATTACTCACCCCCAAGCCGTCTTAAGTGTATATGAATGATTCATGTTTTATTTCATTTATCTTAAGCTAAATTTAGGCTATAAACGAAATGCAGCATCACGGTCACTGTCCTTCAACATCACCACAACAGCGTTTCCATCAACCTTTTCAAACTCAGTGAAAAGGATTTCTGTATATGAATTTTAATCCATGCTACATGTACCTTTCATATCAACTGGAATAAATACAAACTAAAAGAGACTAAACCAAACTAAAACTGAAATGAGACGTGTAATAAACAGTAGAGTGATTAAATAAAGCTAAAGCTAATCTAAAACTGTAAAACACAGATGAAAGCACGTATTTCTATTAAGGTGCATTAACAGTCATTAAATCCTTGATTCATATTCACACATATATATATATATATATATATATATATATATATATATGGCGAGGCAGAGGAAGCACAAGAGAAACAGGTGCAGTGAAAACCCCGGAGGGTGTATTTATTAGACAATACACAGAAGGTGGCGGTGAGTCCGTGCGAGGAGTGCGGCGGTGAGTCCGGGGGTGGTGTAGCGGTGAATCCGGTGAGTGCAGCGGTGAGTCGTCTCGGTGTTTCCCGTGCTTAGTAACGTGAGGGAGTCCACTGTGAGGTAGTAGGGAAGTAGCTCAGGCAGGCCCGTCACGTTGTAGCTTCTGGGAGACAAAGAAAGAGACAACAGGTTAGCTTGCGTTTCCGAGTCTCGTGGCTCACTGAAGCCGCGTCGCCTGGCGAGGCTTATCTGGCCCGCGGCTGATGAGCTCAGGTGTGGCGAATCCGTCGTTGAGTGGCTGGTGTAGGTGTTCGTGTTTGTTCCCAGAACAACGCTGATCGATCCTCGGGGCGCTCGTCACACTCCCCCAAGCGCTGTCCTGGTCCTGGTGGATAAAGCAGGCGTAATAGCGGGAAATTTGGGGTGGGTGGGAGTGACCCTGACAGACCTGCAAAAAGCCGACCACATCCGCGATAGGCCGTCGGCGTTGGCGTTAGCTGTCGGCGCGGTGTTGCGTCAAAGTGGAAGTCCTGGAGCGCGAGGAACCAGCGGGTCACCCTGGCGTTCGTGTCCTTGGCCTGGCCATCCACTGGAGGAGTGCGTGGTGGTCGGTAAGTAGGGTGAACCGCCCGGCCCAGGAGGTAGTACCGCAGTTCCAGGACTGCCCACTTGGCCGGCTAGGGCCTCCTTCTCCACCGCGGCGTAGTTTTTCTCGGCGGGGTCAGCTTCCTACTGATATATAAGACCGGATGCTCCTCACCCTCCTGGATCTGGGACAGCACGGCTCCCAGACCCACATCAGAAGCATCCGTCTGTAGCAGGAAGGGGCAGCCGAAGTCCGGGGCTCTCAGGACAGGGTCTGAGGTGAGTGCGGCCTTAATCCTCTGGGCGCTTCCTCCGGCGTCGGGTTCCACAGAACCCGTTCAGGCTGCCCCTTCCTGGTCAGGTCTGTCAGAGGCGCGCTATGGAGGAGAAGTCGGGGATGAAACAACGATAATACCCTGCCAACCCCAAGAAGCGCGCGTACCTGGGTTTTGTTGGTGGGCCTCGGGGTCTCCTGGACCGCGGTGACTTTACTCTCCTGTGGCGGATCAGTCCTCGTCCAACTCGATAACCCAGGTACTTACGCCCGAAGCGCCAGGTGACATTTCTTGGGGTTGGCGGTGAGTCCAGCCCGTCGAAGATCGAAGCACCCTCCGCAGGCGCTCCAGATGGTCTTCCCAGGTCTCTCGAGTGAATCACAAGGTCGTCGAGATAGGCTGCGGCGTACTGTTGGTGGGGTCGGAGTAAGATGTCCATTAGTCTCTGGAAGGTGGCTGGTGCCCGTGTGGAGCCGAAGGAAGGGACCGGTATTGCCAGTGGCGCGCCGGTGGTGAAAGCCGTTTTTGGCTTGGCTTCCTCTGACAGCGGAACCTGCCAGTATCCTTTGGTGAGATCGATGGTGGAGATATACGGGCCCTTCCGAGGCGTTCCAGCAGTTCGTCTGCACGGGCATGGGATATCCGTCGAACTCGGAGACCTGGTTGAGTCGCCGTAGTCATTGCAGAAGCGGAGGGTGCCGTCTGGTTTTGGAACCAGGGCGATGGGGCTGGACCACGGGCTCGTCGATGGTTCAATCACCCCCAACTTCAGCATTTGGTTTACCTCCTCCTCAATAGCTCGCCGGCGAGCCTCAGGGATCGGTAGGGCGCTGCGGACGATGGCGTCGGGAGGGGTCCGGATCTCGTGCTGGAGGAGGTTAGTCTGCCCGGCGTGGGCGAGAACACATCCGAGAACGGCCGACCAAATGTTGGAGTTCCGTCTTCTGTGCGGGAGCGAGCAGGGGCGTTGGTGTGTCGGCGACCGGGCCCTCCTGAATGGCGAGTGTGGAAAGGTGTTCCCTAGTCCCCACCCACTTCTTCAACAAGTTAATGTGGTATATTTGTTCGGCGTCGTCGGACGGTTTGGTTGGCGGACTCGGTAAATAACCGGGCGATCTTTTCCAGAATGGTATATGGACCCTGCCAGGTGGCCAGGAATTTGCATGCATTGGTGGGGACTAGTACCATGACCCGGTCGCCGACCTGGAATTCCCGGGGTTGTGCAGGGCGGTTATAGTGCCGTTGTTGTTGCTGCTGGGCCTGTGTCATGTGCTCCCGCACGAGGGGCATCACCCGTTCAATTCGGTCCCGCATGGCTTGGGCGTGTTCTCACGACCGACCTCTGGGCATCCGGCTGCTGCTGCTGCTCCCAGGCCTCTTTTGCCACGTCCAGCAGGCCTCGCGGCTGTCGGCGAACAGCAACTTTCGAATGGGGTGAAGCCGGTGGAGGCCTGGGGCACCTCTCGCACCCGAAGAGGGCGTGGGGAGCATCTGGTCCCAGTCCCGTTTGTCCTCGGAGACAACCCTTCTCAACATCTGTTTCAGTGTCTGGTTGAACCGCTCCACAAGTCCGTCCGTCTGGGGTGGTACACTGAGGTGCGCAGCTGCTGGATCCGTAGCAGCCGGCAGAGGTCGGCCATCACTCGGGACATGAACGGGGTGCCTTGGTGGTCAGTATCTCCCGGGTATCCCCACTCTGGTGGACAGGGTGAAGAGCTCCTGGGCGATCGCCTTGGCGGTGGCTTTGCGGAGTGGGATGGCGTCGGGTACGGGTGGCGTAGTCCACGATCACCAGGATGTGTTCGTGGCGCGGGCAGACCTCGACAGCGGGCCCACCAGATCCATCCCGATGCGCTCAAAGGGCACCTCGATTATGGGCAGCGGGATAAGTGGACTAGGGGAGGTGGCGGGCGAGGTCTTCTGGCACTCGGGGCAGGCCTGGCAGAACAGTTTCACATCTCCGTCGAGCCCGGCCAGTGGAAGCGGTCCCGGATCCTCTTGATAGTGTTGGCGGCCCGAGGTGTCCGGCCAGTGGGTGGGCGTGGGCGAGTTCCAAGATGGTGTCCACTTTCCCTCGGGCACCACCAGGAGCCGTTCTCCTCCCCCTCCGCTGGGCGACACAATAGAGTAGGCCGTTCTCCACAATGAAATGGGGAAGAGGATGGGGGCGGGCGCGTCTCTTCTCCATCCATGAAATGTACCTGGTTCCAGCAATTCTTGAGCCGGTCATCCTCCGCTGAGCCCGGCCGAACAGGCCCCCTCTGACTACCTGTTGGAACACATCAAAGAATACATTAGTAGTATTCGGAGGGGACTCACCATCTCTTCCGCTGTCGATGCTAGGAGAACGGCAGGGCGGCGGTTTCCTCTCCCCTCTCGCCTCTTCCGGCGAGGGCTTTGAGGGCTGACAGGCTGTGTCGCGGTGTGTAGCGCCTCCTCGAAACCCGGCCAGTCCCGCCCGAGGATGATTGGTACCGGCAGGTCTTGTACGAGGCCCACCTCCAGGGGCCAGCTTCCTCCTGTCGTCGTCACGGTGATGAGGCGGGTGGAGACTTTCCTGGTGTCCCGTGGGCGCAGGTCAGTGGCAGCCGTTTCCGCGGTTCCGTGCGCGGGGGGTAGGAGGCGGGACTGAACCAGGCTGATGGTACTGCCAGAGTCAAGGAGGGCTCTGAACTTCCGTCCATTCAGGCCGATGGGGATTTCCGGTGCGGCGCGGGGAAGCTCCCGGTGGAGACTGCAGCCTGCCAGCCACGCTCTAGAGGAGTTGGAAGCCTCTTCGGTTGGCATCGGCTCATCTCTCACGGTCGGGACCGCCGCCCTCTCCATCGGTCGCCGGGTGCCCTCCGGCGCGCGCGTCGCTCCTGGGACACCCTCCGGGAAAGAGATGGCGCCGCTCCCGGCCTCTCGGCGCTGTGCGGCTTCCGCCAGCTCGACCGCCTCAACCAACTCCATGGCGTTCTTGGGGTTTCTCATACCGACCGCCTGGCGATAATTCCGGGAGAGCCCGCGGGAGCCGGTCTATCACCACCCTTTCCACAATGATGGCGGGGGTTGGTGTCCCATCCAGGAGCCAGTGTTGCGCTAGCCGAGTAAGTTCGGCGGCCTGGGTCCTTGCCGGCTGGCGAGACTGGAAGACCCACTCTTGGAAGGCTTGGGCTGCGCAGACCGGTGATAGACCGACCCTGCCCAAGATTTCCCTCTTTAGGTCGTCGTATACATTCGCCAGGTCGGCCGGCATGCTGAAATAGGCGCGCTGGGGCTCTCCTGACAGCAGCGGGGGCCAACGGCGTGTGCCCAATCCCTCCGGTCCCATCCTTCCGTGGTTGCGGCGCTCTCGAACATCTCGAGATATATTTCAGGGTCATCGCTGGGCCATTTTGGGTAGCAGCTGTGTGGCTTGCATCCGGGGATCAGGCACGACGGGGCGTGGTTGAGTGGCGGCGCGGAGAGCAGCGAGCTCCTGCTCGGTCTCGTTCTGGCGGGTAGCCAAATGCTCGACGATCTGTTGCTGGCGAATGGAAACCTCTGAGAGGCGTTGGAGGAATTCCTCCATCTTCGCCGGAAGCGGCGCTTGCCTGGGGAAAACAAAGAGAGAAGTTGATGTTGTGGGAACCTTTAATAGAGGCGGCGATAGCGCTCTTCCTTTTTCTCTTTGTTTCCTCCGTTCTCTTGCGCTTAAAAACTGCTCGCATTCTCCACCACTTGTGGCGAGGCAGAGGAAGCACAAGAGAAACAGGTGCAGTGAAAACCCCCGGAGGGTGTATTTATTAGACAATACACAGAAGGTGAGCGGTGAGTCCGTGCGAGGAGTGCGGCGGTGAGTCCGGGGTGGTGTAGCGGTGAATCCGGTGAGTGCAGCGGTGAGTCGTCTCGGTGTTTCCGTGCTTAGTAACGTGAGGGAGTCCACTGTGAGGTAGTAGGGGAAGTAGCTCAGGCAGGCCCGTCACGTTGTAGCTTCTGGGAGACAAAGAAAGAGACAACAGGTTAGCTTGCGTTTCCGGAGTCTCGTGGCTCACTGAAGCCGTCGCCTGGCCGGGCTTATCTGGCCCGCGGCTGATGAGCTCCAGGTGTGGCGAATCCGTCGTTGAGTGGCTGGTGTAGGTGTTCCGTGTTTGTTCCCAGGGCAACGCTGATCGATCCTCGGGGCTTGTCACAATATATATATATATATATATCGGTGCATCCCTAATATACATATAAAACAATGAACAGTACGCTTATTTCAGTATTTATTCATTTTAACATTAACATTCTCTGTTAGTTCACAGTGCATTAACTAATGTTAACAAACACAACTTTTAATGCTAAAAATTACGATTACCTAAAATGTATAAATGCTTTATTGTTCATTCTTAGTTCACGTTAACTAATGTTAACCAATGAACCTTGTGAATTGTAAAGTGTTACCAACATGCTTCTTTCGTCATTAAGCCCCTTACAGAAAGCACTCGCATGTAAACACAAACAAAAGATCTCCAGTATTTGTGTTTTGTTTATGCAAGAAGCGAAAACCAGCCGTCAAAAGCTAAAAGAAATGCACTCTCCGCATGTCACAGAGCCAGATCATCCAGTACAGTTTTGATCTTCCAAAAAAATGTCAAAGCAATCCTGGAGTGCGAAGCGAGGTCATCGTGACGCATGAAAGGAAAGACAGAGCCGTGTGTTTACAGCATACGTTGTTTCTGCATTCATTGTCTCTCTCCTTTTACTTACCCGAAAAAAAAAATGATTCCGAATTTGGCCTCAAGGATGCCTTTTTATCAAAAGTACTTTGATAGAGATTTTGAAAAGGATCTGTTTTCTGTGAAGCTCAGTGTGGGAGTACAGCCGTGATGTAGTTGGGGAGGGTACAGTGTCATCTGCCTTTTGGGCTCTCACTGTACGCCTTTATGAGTTGTTCAGTCTCAGCCACGTACAAACATATTTGTATACATTATGTAATATTGCGAAGAGATCCTTTTTCCCTTCGAGGCACGACCGAATCTATTGTATTTTAGAGCATAACAGCCCCTAAAACAGCATTATCGGGTGCAATAAATGGTTTTGGCTGTGAGCGCGTGGGTTGCGCGCTGTTAAACTATAAGCATTCGGGATGTTCTGAACCTAGTCGAAAGAAATGAGGAAAAACGCAACAGAGTAGCTGCAGAATAAAGACTCCGGCTGCAGTCTCGTCCCCAATGACTTCTAAACTAACCCTGTTAGGCTGAAAGTGCACATTAAGTTTTTAGTGATGGCTTGAATAGGACCAATTAAAAGCATTTAAATGTTCGAATCCATTTATAGTGCTTGGTGATGCAGACTGCTAGCTGCTGCGAGGCCGGGTGTGTGTCTTCTTAAAGTAGCAGTTCACCCAAAATGAAAATTTAGTTGACCTTTACTCATCCTCAGCTCATCCAGTATGTAGATGAGTTTGTTTCTTCGTCAGAACAGATTTTGAAAAGAATTAGCATAACTTGCTCACCGATGGATCTTCTGCAGTGAATGGGTGCCGTCAGAGTAGAGCCCAAACAGCTGATGATAGCATCACATATTACTTTAGTCATTTTGTTATTCGAAAAGCTGCATGTTTTAAATAAACAATCAATCCACCAATAAGGTGCTACAACTAAACTATTGCTTCTGAACATAATACAATTTATTAAAAAAAAAAACCTAAATAAATTAGAAAAAAATATTTAGATTTATTTATATATATATATATATATATATATATATATATATATTTTTTCTATCAGCTGTTTGGACTCTCATTCTGGTGGCACCCATTCACTGCATTAGTGATGTAATTTTTAGAAAATGTAAATTGTTCTGTAAACTATTCTTTAAAATAACATTTTTTGCCAAAAGTAAACCAAATATTAAATCGTTTAGTTCAGTTATGTAAACATTTATTAACATTTAACAAAAACAAATGTGAAAATTGTCCTTGCTGGGAAAACCTGATCTCCTGAAACAACATAATAAATATTTATTTATTTATTTATTTTTCTTGAGTCATCATCAGGTATAGTGTGTTGTTTTATTGGATCATTTGTATTCACGCTTTTTTTGGGGTTGTTGATCTTGAAATAACTTCTTTGTCATTTCTGTTATTTTGTCATCAAAAGAATGTTTTAATTCAAATCATTTAGTTTTATTCAGCATTTGTCACATCTTTGTTATTGGTCTCAGAATTATGTCAATAACAACCGTTTATGCCGTAGCAATTCCAAAAATGTAAAAAATAAATAAATAAAATAAAATCATAATAATAGTCCATGTATGACTCACACACTTTTCCCCAAGTCTTCTGAAATCATAATCTTCACTTCCCCTACCAGTCTCAAATCAAATACGGCGTCCATGGCCAACCTGGTCTAATAAAAATATGTACCTCTGTGCACTTTTTGTGCAACGCCATTTTAAGGTATCTTACTGCACGTTTTGTCACAGTTTCAAAGAGAAATGTCCACTGAGTGACGCTAAAACAAAGGTTATACGTTGGCACGTTTTTATTAAGTTGATATAGATACGTATTGCAGCGGTTCAGAATACAATGACTAAGACTGTCGCTAAAAGTTAAATGTTGAAAATATACCCTACACCAAATCTACCCTAAACTTACCCGATAGTGTTCAACCTCCTTTTACACAGATTTAAACTTTTTTGTCGAACTGTAGTTGCACTGGATTCAAACCAGAGCTTCTGGCCTCTCAAGAACATATCTGTACTCCGTGAGCTACCGAACAAACCTACCGTCTATGAAAACCATAGATATGAAGCTGAATATGTGTACAAATAATAATTATAACAAAAAAACATATCTTTACTGTTCAGTAACCTTAAAGGCTAGCAGCAGAAGTCATCTGTAGAATGGAGCTGTATCATTCATTCTGTCCATGACCATTGCAGTTGGCGCACTAAACAGAAATAAGGGGTTCATTTATAAATTATATGACTTTTTATTCAATTTCATGGTTGACATTGAGCAGTTATAGATGGGTTGCTGGCGGCGACTCTCCTGCTCTTTGCAGCTGCAGCGGCAACATTCGGTTTTCTCTTTCCCATGTCACGAAAATCACCTTTGTCCACTCATCTTCAATTTAGAACATAGGCATTGGAAATTGATTCTTTTGAAAGAGTATGACTCGTATTTTTAGTCTGGCCAGCGGAGGAAGAACAGACAGTTCCTTACCCTCAGTTTCACCGTAACATTTTCTCTCTGATTTGTGAATCCATGTTTCAGTACAACGTGAAATTAATCGCACCAATGGCTTGCACGCTGTAAAGATGTCAGAGAAATGACTGTGCGCGAAACGAAGTGTCCACGGGATGAGCTCGAACATCTGAGGATATATTTAGGCTCAGTCCTGCATAGTTTCTGTGTGCTTTTCTCAGAAAATGGATTGAGAGCTGCTTTTTGACAGATGACTTTAAGAAACGGTTTGCTGGTACTGTACACTGTCAAAAATGCAACTGCACATTTTCTTGTTTACGAATAAGATTTTTTTTATTAGTAAAATAAGACAATCAGCATTTCAAATGTACAAATTCACATTGGCTGAACAAAGCATCTTTACTCAGAAGAACTAAACTAACTATTGTTTTGAGAACTCAAATGTCTCAATGCATCAAGTTTATATATATATATATATATATATATATATATATATATATATATATATATATATATATATATATATATTTTGCATATTGTTGTGCTTGTGAGATTTAAAGTAACAATTACAGGAAATAATATAAATTAAACTTATGAGTAATTAAGTTGCAATTGTGAGATGAATAAGGTAAAAAAAAAAATAATTAAGTTATCACCTTACTTACCTAGTTGACTGATTACACTGATAATTGCAAACTTTTTTTGCATTACAAGTTTTCCAAAATATTATGTTTAAATATGCAAATGAGGCATTATTTAATGAAATATGCACTCATTTGCATGCATATCTAGAACAAAAATCTAAACACTGGATGAAGCCAGTTTTAAATTTTTTTATTATTTTTTATTATCGCTCCATAATTCTGAAAATATTTCAGAGGAACTTAGAAGAAGTCAATCAGATGTGTAATGAAACGAGGGCAGATAATCGATGACAGAATTATAATTTTTGGGTCGTCAAAGAGAGTCACAATGTTAACGCCGTTGCATTTGATTCGCCCACACGAATATTCATTAACTTCTTTGTGATCCATAAAAAAAGGAAAAACATAAGGCTGAGTGAATTATTTTTACTTTAATATCATTTGAAATGACTACATAACGTGAGTTATTACTTGTCTCTACTTGTCTATTTAACAATTATTGCTAATTGTATCAAGGTTAGCGTTAATAAAGCTCCGGCTACTGGTAAAGTAAAGTGATATTTAGTCGGGCATATGTCTAATTTCATTCATACAACCAAAGAAATAATTGATCAATGAATGAGCAAGCTGAAATAGACCAGGGCAAAAGCTCATTAGCTGTAAATAGGATGTCCATTAATATTTAACACAACATTTAGAAGTAATCAATATATAACCACTGGAAAAAAACAACCTTTGATAGAGGCCTTGATGTGAAATTTATCCCTGTGGAAGGTGCGAGGTTAAGGCTAATGACATTGCTCATAACTTTAAAAGACTTTGAGAATAAAGGATTGTTCAGTATAAAAGGACCCAAGTGTCTTCGTATTTTCCAATTAAAGTGTTTCAAATTAGAAAATTCATTATTTAATCCATTACACAGCTTTTAAATAAATAATTTATGATTTTATTTTATTTATTTTTTTATTTGATCACTGAGTTTCTTGGTTCCCTTTGCTGTTCTAATCCCAAGACGTCACAAATCAAAACCCTGCATGCCAGATGGTGCTTCTGCATTCTTAAAGAAAAAGGCTGTGTAAAATCCCACAGCTCCGTAACATACAGCGGGAATCTTAAAGTCTGTTTTTCCTTTTTACATTGTGCTTTTCTCTAGGACAAAGTGTGGACAGAAGCGACGATGGAGACAGAGCTATCCCCCCCAGAAATCTGTTGTCATGTAAGCGGACCTGGCTATCTTATCATATCAGTTTTAAAGAGCCTTTTGTTGCGCTCACCTGCCACAAAAATGTCAGAGAATGCCAACCGCCAAGCATGAAAAACCGAGTCCTGAAACCACAGCACACTAGCTTTCATTCACGCCATGCTAATGAGGTGACCTTGTCCTGCGTCACTCCCTAGCAGAAGGGACTTGGTTGAATGACACAATCACCAACGGGCAAAATCATTTTCCTGTCATCTTGGAATTACGCACTTTAGAGATTGCCTGTGATTAGATGCATGAGGCTGCAGGGATGTTTCAAGGAGTCTCCCCATCTCATTTCCTGCTTTGCTGTTATAGGATAAAAATATTGGCAGCAGCCTCAAAGATGAATATATATATATATATATATATATATATATATATATATATATATATATATATATATATATATATATATATATGACAATTTTTACAAATATGTGACTTTTATATATTTGACATCAATCTCGTTTTTTATACATTAATATTATATTGTACATACTTGTGTGTGTGTGTGTGTTATTCTAATCTAATATACATATACATTTCATTTAAGAAATTTGTATTTAATCAATACATGTATGTACATTTAAAAAAATGTATCTTTTCTATATTTATTACATTATTGAATGCTTATATTTTAAATGTTTTAGGATGTGATTTATGTGTGTGTATATATATATATATTTGTGTGTGGGTGTGTGAATACAACAAAATCTTGTTATTTTGAGTGTATTATGTGAATTATTATGAATGTATTTTTTCATATTTACAATATATATTCAAAATATAGTACTATAATGCTACATATCAAGCAAACAACAGTATATTAGATAGATAGATAGATAGATAGATAGATAGATAGAGATGTACAGCAATACTACAAAACTACCGCAGGTTTGTTTTGTATCCGGATACTAGCTAGATGCATCAATAAAACTAAATCGTTGGAAGGAGTAAGGATAGACGAAAAGAGACATTTAGGGCTACGGTTCAGCTCTGTGGTGCCGAGGCATTTTCCCAGACAGTTTTGCGTACAAAATCGATCCAGCCTCTGAATAATGCTGGTCATTAAAGATTCATCTGCAATGAGACTGTTGCAACTAAGGGATGAAACAAATGATGATGATGAGAACTTTAGTGTGGACTCACAACTACAAAAACATTACAAACAAAGTGCAGCAGTGGGAAGAGGAAGCTTGTTTGGAGTTACAAATGCAGGATGAGTATTTCATCTGATTCATGATACGACCGAATCACCTTTGCTTCAGCAGTTACTCAGCTGCTGGGGAATCTAATATCTTCAACGTGTTTTCGTTGTTCACCTTCACCTTCATTTGGTTATGTGTCAGATGGGCATTGCTGCGGTGGTGGAACGGTAACTAAGCAACTGTCTTTGGCCATGGTTTGCACCAGCTAGGACTTGGCAGCTGGGTAGATTGATCTAGTTTGTGTGTATTAGAAGGGTATGTGGCACTTGTTAGCTGGTCAGACGTTGTTGTTGATGGTCAGACTGGATTTGCAGGAGTCTGGTTTGATGGTTTTAGAGGACTTGGAGGCACTTGTGAACCAGCCATACCTAGTTAGCTGGTCAGGCTGGTTTGATTTGCTGGTTTCAGATGAGTTTGGGGTACTTATTAGGCAGTCAGACCTTTGTAGCTGGTTTGGGTGATCTCATTTGGTTTTAGAGGAGTATGTGGCACTTAGAACTTGTTAGCTGGTTTAGCTTATGTTTTTTTTTTTTTTTGCATTATTATCTAGTTAGTCCTTGTTAGTTGCTTAGGTTGGTCTGGTTTGTAGGTCTTAGAGGGGGTTGTGGAATTTTTTAGTTGGTCAGATACTGTTAGCAACTTAAGGTGGTCAGATTTGCTGGTTTTAGAAGGGTTTGGGAGACCTGATATCTAGGCATGATGCTCTAGTTTGCTGTTTTTAAAGGAGTTGTTAAATGTTCAACCTAGCCAGTTTGACTGGTCTGCTTTTTGACTGGTTGTGCAACTTAGTTGGTCAGAGCTGGTCAGTCTTGACTGGTTTGCTGGTTTTAGAGGGTTTTGGGGCACTTGTTAGCTAGTTAGATCTAGTTAGATGGTCAGACTTGTCTGGTTTGTGGGATTTATAGAGATTTGAGGCTCTCAAATAGATTGTTCTGGTTTCCAGGTTTTAGGGGGGTTTGGGATGCCTTATAGCTAGTCATATCTTTTTAGCTTGTTAGGCAGGTCTGGTTTGTGGGTTTCTTGATTTTAGAGAGGTTTGGGGAATTTGTTAATTGGTCAGAACTCGGTTGAATTGGCCAGCTGTTTACACTCTTAAAAATAAAAGTCTTTAAAAGGTTCTTCACAGCAATGCCATAGAAGAAACATTTTTGGTTCCACAAAGAACCAGTCAGAACTTTTTTAAAGACAGAATTCTTTCTTGCCTTTTTTTATAATCTGAAGAACCTTCTTTTGCCACAAACAATCGTTTAGCAAAACTGAAAGATTCTTCAGACGTTAAAGGTTCTTTATGAAACCATTTCGATAGAGCGTATGCTTGGTAGATCAGCCAAAATACATACTTCACCTTGCAGGGAGACCATCCTGAACAAGGATGAGCAGCTCTGGCCCTTGAGTTCCAGATACCTAGGGTTTAGTTCCAACCCTGATCGAACACACCAAACTACTCAAGGTCTTCATAATTACTAAAAAGCTAAAGGCATATAAGTTTGGTCAAGGTTGACTAAACTCCGCAGTAAAGTTTATCTCAAGGGCCAGAGTTGCTCAGCTTTGCCCTGCACCATCGCAAACAAGTTTGGATTGTCTTAAAATGTTTTTTTTCTTTTTCTCTTCTTCTCAGCAGAGAGCCTCGCCTGGTTTAGAAAGCAACCATCATTGCAGGGCCTTGTTACCTAAGCCATGACTTTTTGTGTGTGATGAGCATTGTTCTTTATGGCACTTTTTGGCTCCGTCATTGTAGTTGATTTGTACCCCAAGCTGCTGGCTAGAATAATTGTCACAAGCACTTTCTTGCATGTCACTACAGTAAGAATGCATCTGCCAGGAAGATGAATGTAAATGTAAATGTAAAAAAGTGCTGTTAAAACGTCCTTCAGAACAGAATGTTTTACAGAACGGCTTATGGCATAGCTATCAGTCACAGTGAAGGGTATACGATACGCTGTGATAGATTTCACAATGAGCAGGAAAGCAGACGGCTCCAATGAGCTCCTGTCCGTAATGACACAATGACGCTTCACTTATCTTGTTCTTCAAAGCACCAAAAGGTCTTAATGTAGAACAAGGTGGGTCCGCCACGAGACACAAACATAGAGAAAAGCCCGGACTGAATTTATGATTCAGTCTCAGCTAAGCTCCACTCAAAACGCTAAGAGAGGTCACGGATGGAAGCTAATGGACATCTCAACTATTCAGAGCAGCACACAAATTAGCCCCGAGGTCACATTAGAATCAGGGAACCTTTCTTATGCAATTACCATTCACAAATGGATGGATTATAATACATTACCTGGTTCTACTACCACAAGTTTAAACAAAGGCATCCCCAGCCAGCTCTCTCATACTTGATGCATGTATTGCACCTTCACCAGTGCTTTTGAAATACAATGACAGTAGTTTTAGGGAGTTTGGGTTGTAAATTTGATCTGGATGACAGCTTTAACATAAGGCTTCTTTGAATTCAGAATCTACCTCATGCATTGCTCCAGGATGCTTTTGTTGGGTTGGCAGAATGACAAACTTGGGGTTTGTCTTTGGCTTGTTTTGAAGAGATAATGCAGCGGCAGGCCTGGAGGCAGTGCTATAGTCATTAGAATGCCATGGAAGCGCTCATGAGAGGCTACAACTGCTAGCCTGGACTAAAAGAATGCAATCCTTAGAATGGTCATGTTTCATTTGGCGGGAATGAAAAGGAGGCGGGTGATTGAACTGCAGTTCTTTCAACAGGTTGCAATTTTAAAGAGACAGTTCATCGAAAAGTGAAAATTCTTCTCTTTTTCTTTTTCTTTTTTTCTCATGCCACTCCAAACATGTGTATCTGTGCATCTTCTGTGTTTTTCATTTATTTATTTTTTTTCTATCCATACAATATAAGTCTGGATGGTTCAAAACAGCAATGTATGGACATAAATAAATGAATATATGAAAAAAAAGATTTTTACAAAATATTTTATTTTTTGTCTTCTACAGGTGAAAAAATATAAGTTCAGTGTTTAGTCAGTTTACATTTTATATTATATATATATATATATATATATATATATATATATATATATATATATATATATATATATATATTTTTTCTTAGTTATTTGTCAATGAATTTCTTTTAAAGCATTTCTAGTTTTTAGCTCTTTTTAAATTGCAGTTTTTATTAGTTATTTTGTAATATTATTTTAATAATATCTAATTAAACTAATTAGTTTCAATGTTTTTAGTTTTAGTTATCAACTACAGCTTTATTATTATTGTTGTTGTTCTTTTTTACTGCTGGTTACGAAATGTGTAATACTGAATAATGATTTTGTTCTAATCCTCTTTTTATATGTATTTTTTTATTATTGTTTACTTGTGATTTAACAAAACAAAAAAACGAAAACATAAATTTCTTAGAAGTCACCCATATTATTTTGACTAGTTTTTGTCTAGTTGTTGTAATTTGTAAAAAAAAAAAAAAAAAAAAAAAATTTATTTATAAATTTTTCATAAATTTATTTATTTATTTATTTATTTCGGTTGAACTAACTAACAACCAATGTGTTGTACAGTTTTGATCCACCGTAAAAAACAAACAAACATCAAGGTATAACAGTACAACCAATTTCAGAACCAATTTCTTTCCCCCACAGCCTCGTTTTCATTTGCGTCCAATGAAAAATGGCGTCTACCTCTTCTTAGATCTGCTGCTAGCTTTGGCATGAAGTTCAGGGGTACTTTCGAATGCCTTTTGGGTGCTTCTCATGTTGATTTCATTAAGAAATGCATCAGTTTTTCTGAGGTTACGGTCTAATCATCTTTGAAACAGTATTTCATGTTGGTCTGATTCAATACAGAGTAATAAAACCCAAGCAAGCAGCACATCTCCTTGTGGCCACACCAATACTTCATTTTGTGCAAGTCACACAAGATTAAGCCACTGCCGGCCATGCTGATTACACTCCCAGTCTAATATCATGGCTGTATTTTTTTCCAGTATCCCTCTTTATGAGACAGATGAGACCATACTTTTCAATTCAGAGGCATCTGCGGAGTTTCTTGATATTAAAAGGCTCGTTAACATCTATTGCCGGACTCCCCAGTGATTGTGTTATGTCCTGTGCGTGACCTTTGGGATGGTGCAGATTAATAAACAGGGAAGACGGAGGAGAGAGTGACTAATCATGCCAGGGGTTTATTATTAGTCCAGTGCAGAAATGAGCTCAGAGCTCCTCCAGGATCCTGAAGGCCCCCCGGAGGCCTAGTGACTGTTTTTAGGGGGTAGTTTGGTTTATTCCACAGTTTATTGACCCTCCCTTAATTGAGAAGATTTTGACCATCGTTCTCCATCATCTGGTCTAAAGTTATTGAAGTCTGATTAAAAACCAATCCACTACTTTATTTTAATAGTGTCATAATCAAAAGAATTGTTCATCCAAAAATTAAAATTCTGTCAGTATTTATTCCCCCTCATATTGTTTCAAAACTTTACGCAGTTTTTTTCTGTTTTCCTTCTTCTTTTTTTTTCATGGAGTTTCTTTCTGGTGGCAACTGGCCCTCTAATCATTAATGGAATAATTCATCCACAAATGACAATTTGCAGAAAATTGACTCAAGTTGTAAATGAGTTTGCGCCTTCATCAGAACATATTAGGAGAAATGCGGCATTGCACCACTTGCTTACCAATAGATCCTCTGCAGTGAATGGGTGCCGTCAGAACGAGAGCCCAAACAACTGATAAAAACATCACAGTAATCCAAAGATTATTGAAAAAATAATCCAAAAGAATCCACACTACTCCAATCCTTCATTTACCCCCTGCTTCGCAAACAGCTTAAGCCTAGTACTAGACTAAAAAGTAAATCTGGGCTGTTTCTACTAAAAGAAACTTGCACTGACTGATTTTAAAACATGTCAGCGCCTTTGTTTTGTCTTAAGGTGCACACCAATAATGCTTTTTTCTAAGACATGTTTATAAAAATTACTTAAATATCCTAACTGAACAATTGAACTTGTGATGTGTAAAGCTGCATGCTTGTAAAAAAAATAAATAAATCTATAATTTAAGCATTCGTCTGGCCAAAACACTAGTCCATAATCCATAGTAATGCTTCCTCCAGTGAGAAAGTTCATCCCTGTTGTTTTCTCACCGATGCATATTTCTCTCCTGATTCAGACAGATGTAACAATGGATTTGTTTTCTTACAAACATGCAGCTTTTCGCTTAAGATGGTATAAAGTAATGGACTTAAGTAATGTGAAATACTTGGATCGTAATCGTGTTTTTATCAGCTCTTTAGAGTCATTCTGACGGCACCCATTCACTGCATAGGATCCACTGGCGTGATGGAACGCTAAATTTCTCCAAATCTCTTTCAATGAATTAACAAACTCTACATCTTGACTGGTCTGAAGGCCATTTTCCACACATATTGTTAGACGCTGCTCAAACACATGGTCAGATTCAAGCAGCGCTCTACTGTATGTGTTTGTTTAGAATTCCCTTTCAAGTCGCTCGTTCAGTTCACTTCGGTATGCAAGGCAGCGCACCGCTGACTGGAATCACACTCTCAGTGTTTGTGAGAGGACCGCTTTGAACTCAACACAACACAAAACTTACACAGCATATTTCACCATATCATTTGTTTTCTTGTTAAATGGTTTAATAGATTTGGTCTCCTCCATAAAAATGTGTTAAAAATAGTTAGCAAAAGTAAATTGAGATTCAAATCAGAAGCATGATGAATCAGTTGATAAAAGTCAAAGGTCACCAGCAGGGGGTGCAAGGATGGAAAATGCAGTTATTTTTGTTTTGTTTTTTTCAAAATATGCTTATAACATCATGTTCCAGTGATTCTCAAAGAATTAATTCAAAGCACTTTTAAGATTCGGTCTCTCTAAAGTCCTCTTAACTCTCTCCGATTGGTCAGAAGTCGCACTCTGTTGTGATTGGTCTACCGCGTACAGCAAGAACAACAATCGTTTCTATCTAAATACATATTGAAATGTAATTAATTCGTGTAATGTCAAAGCTGAATCCTTCAGACGTCATTTTAATATGCTCGTTTACTGCTCAAGAAACATTTTATTGTTATTATCGTCAAGGTTGTTAGTGCTGCTTAGTATTTTAGTGGAAACCGATACTTTGTTTTTCTGAAATTCCTAAATAATCCTGAAAGAAAGTGTTGAACTGAAATGGACATCTCTTGAAGCCTTTAACAGATTTCTGTAGGCACTGTCCTTTATGTTTCCAGCCATCATAGATATTCCACGTAAATGTGCTCTATACCCTGATACCCCATTACAAGCAAGAAAAACAAGGCCTTTCAAGGCTGTCTTAATTGAGCTGGCTGCTGTCCAGCGATTTGTGTGCAATACGTCTTTTGTGTATTTCATATTATTTCTTCCTTCGGCGCAAGTGTTATTTGTCTCAGACTGATGCAGCAAGGCCCTTTTTCCAAATAGTTATTTGCTTTATGACCACACTGCGAGAACACGCTGACATTACTCTTACTCACCTCCCAGACTCACATAATAATGGTACCAATTTGATTCTGAAATGGTTGCTTGGCTTTTGGAGTGTTATGGTGGGTGTAAATTAGCACTTTTGATTGGTTCGCATGGTTGTTATAGAGATGGATGGTGGTTAAAGGCGTCTAAATTTCCTAGGAAGTCCATCTGTTCAAGGGGGAGACCCAGAAACATGTTTGCCAGAGAAGAGCCTCTGCAGCGAGCCTCCTCCCTACGTACTAGCCCTTCACAGATGGAAGAAGCCATTGCCAAAAGTCACCCACTAAGCGCGCTCACGTATACACGCTTTCAGACGCGCCGCTCCAGGACACATGCTATGCCCGTGGAGTTTTCGCTCATTAAGGGTGATAAAGGAAAGATTATTTGTAGAAATGGCTGAAACGCACGAATGGAGACTAAAGATGATCGTATATAACATGGGAGTTTGATTGATGCGTTGCTTTTGTGGAAAATTTCACGGAGTGAGAATAATGAAAAGACCTGACGATAAATTCGTAATGGCGTAATGAGGGGTAGAGGCATCTTCTGCCTTCAGAACAGCGCTGGTTCCCTAATATCGCGCCGTTCTTTAAGAAGAACTTGGATTCTTTAGGAGCACGGGGTCGAAGTATGTAAAGATATAAGATATAAATCCATGAAATGCCAGTCATGGAAAAATGGATGTACACACAATAAAGGTGCTTCACGATGCCATTTTTCATTTGAATGGTTTCATAAACTTTAAATGTCTGAAGAATCTTTGTTCCACTAAAGCTTCTTGTTCTGTGGTGAAAGAAGGTTCTTCAGATTACAAAAAGGTAAGAAAGAGATGGATCTTTGAAGAACCTTTGACTTAATTGTGTTTGTGGAACCAAATCTGTAATAACCTTTTAAAAGCACCTTAATTTTTAAATGTGTATATACCTCATAATTTCTCATATTTTGTGCAAATATGGCCGATTTGGCCATTTTGCAAAGAAAAACTTAAAATTCAATAATTTAATATTGAAAATGTGACTTTTTAACATATAATAACATTCAGGAAATAATATTATATTATATTATATTATATTATATTATATTATATTATATTATATTATATTATACTGTCTGTTCTGGCAATTAAACAGATTATATAAAATATTATATATTAAATTAAATATAAATTATATTTATAAAATGTATGTAAACAATAAGGTACAAGAGGTCACAATGTATCGTGAATAAAACAGCCCTATCTCGAATACCTTATTGCTTTTAAAAAACGTTTACCATAAAATATATGTTTCAAAATTATGTCGCCGCATCTTTCATTTTTAACATCATTTATGATATTTTCTCACACACATACATCTGCTTATCTCTCAGCATGACAAAACCTCTCTGTTTCTTTCCTAGTTCTAAAACAGACCGATTCGCGGCTGGAGTGTAACCTGATGGACATATGAACATTCATAATCATACCTGAAACTGAAAACTAATAGATAAAGTAATATTCCCTCCACACGCCGGAAACAAGAAACAAGGTCGTGGTCTGAAAATTAAAGATAAAAGATGGGCCAAAACGTCATACTTTGTTAAATAAATAACAGGCACTTAATTTTGCCGAAATACATGATACACAGAATAGTTTTATACTGTATTTTTGATTGTAAGGGTGGTTGCTAAGGGTGATGTTCAGTGATACACAGAACCGTTGGGTGAAGAGTCACAGCCGTGCTGTATCGTGAATAAAGCTGCTGACCAATCAGAATCCAGGAATGGAATGAACCGTTTTATATTGTGAAATACATATCTTTCATAATAATAGTAATACTACTACTACTACTATTACTACTACTAATAATAATAAAAATTATTTTAATAATCATTTTAACATTTTAACATTTAACACATTTTTCTCTTCTAAAATGAGCATTTTTCTCAGACGGTTAGGGACATCATACAAATAATTAACATAAGTGGAATAATCCTTGCATGCTGGAATATGGGAATGTGAAAGAAATGTGGGACTACAGCTGGTCCCACTGAGCCATTCACTACAGTCATTAAACATTATGGTTCCTACATGAAAATCCATTCTGCATGCATCCCTCACTACTATTGTGGGTTAAGGGCATGCTTGAGGTTTCTCCAACCACAAACATGCAGGAAACAGAGTGCAATAGCGTTCAGACCACATTTATTGACTGACCGGGCGTCTAGTATCTGCTCCCCCTAGCATCTTTATGAAGGGTTAACTATATTTGTATGCTGGTCTTGGACAAGAATCACAGTTTCTGTTATACAGGAATTTTCAGGCTGTACCTGAACAAACTTGTTTCTAAACAGCACATCACCTTACATCAATTTATATATATATATATATATATATATATATATATATATATATATATATATATATATATATATAATATATAATATTAATATTATTTGTAGATTTTATATACACTACTATTCAAAAGTTAATGGGATCAGAATGGACAGTAAAACTGTAATAGTTTGAATTATTATTATTATTATTATTGTAATTTAACTTTTGATATCCTGATTTGCTGCTCAGTAAACTGTCATTAATATTATAAATGCTGCAAACTGTTGTGATGCTTTGTGTGTGTGTGTGTGTGTGTGTGTGTGTGTGTGTGTGTGTGTGTGTGTGTGTGCAAATCATGATGTATTTTATTCTTTGATGGACAGAAATAATAATAATAATAATAATAATAATAATAATAATAAATAAACAAACATTTAATTTTAAACAAACATTTTTTTATTGCTGATGAAACTATTGCAGCACATAAATTAATAAATAATGATAAAAAGTACATGTGAAATAATATATTTTTAAATAAAATTTTGATAACCCCAATTTTGGTATGGTACTATATATTATTCATTATGTATTATTGATAATTAATGCTACATTTTTATACACTTATGCCAATGTCAAGTTATACAAACAAAAATGTTAATATGTGTAACAATTTTTCTGTAAGTCTACTGCTCTGACATTTAAACACATAAAGTTGTACCAATTACACAAAACCTTAGAGTAATAGTGTCTTAATGAACAGCAAAGTTGCAGTCAACAATGTGAATCAATATGCAATTCTACATTAAGGCCAACAGATGGCAGTATAAAGCTTTACTTTATCCTTACTTGTTCCGTAAACAAGGATGCTTAGGCTGTGATCATTTTTACAGATGTTTCTGTAAAATGAAAATGATGTAGCTGCCGTTTATCTTCTAAGACATCCAGCTTAGTTTGTGATTCATATCGCAAGCTGAAGTTTCAAAAATAACTTTAAAATGAGTCGAAATACACTCTATTTTTCTATTAAAGTACACTATGAGAGCAGTACTTCTACATACCACTTCATTTCATGGTTTCTGGTTCGTATTAAGAATTGAGAGGTAAAAGATTTCATCAGAGATCAGGTCTGCCAGGAGAGACAAGACATCAGCGAGTGCTGAATACTAAATATTATTTTAAGTTGCCGACTGCTGCGCTCACATAGGATACCAACAGCAAAGAAAAAAATCACTTTATCAAGAGAGGAGATTTTCAGAGAATTACCCCTACTTCACCCATTCGAGCTTGAGTAAATGGGATTTGTCCGGTGGAAGGTTTATTTCCGTTCAGGCTTGACGTATGTGTGTTTGCTTTGCTTCCCACAGACATTCGAAGTCAGCCTAATCAAATCGTTGCCCCAAGATGGAGCAAGAAAAAGAATTTACTAGCACTTCCCGAGGAAAAAAATAAAAAAGGCAGGTGTACAAAAGTAGGTCATCCTATTAAGATTTCCTTCTGCTGTTATTTACTTTTAATACCAGGAAGTGTGATATGGCAACCTTTAGTTATTGAGCTGTGAATATGCAAGCGCGGGGCTCGCCGAGATATCGCCAGCAAACACAGCTCGACAGCGTGCTTTTGTGGCTCAAAGCATAGGCCTAAAATGTAAGTAGTTACCCTCCGAAAAGATTTTCACATTGCTTTGGAAAATAGGAGCGTAAATAGCAAGCAAAACAAATGAAGTACCCATTTGGGAAAATAACGCATAGCGATAAGATGTGAAAATTGTTACATGGAACAAAATAAAAATATGTGAATGATCGTTTGTGAATTCGTGGATGCCTGTTTCTTTAAGGCGCTGGATTCAGGAGAGTTTTTAGCCAGACAGGAGACGTGAGAGACACAGACGGAGGAATCCGTGGTAAAATGCAGGTCAAGCTTCGCTCACATTCAAACCTCCTCATAAAGTTTTCAATACAGCGTTGAGAGACAGTCGAGTTTGCTATTAGAGCAAGAGGTTTGAAGCTATAGGAAAGATCCCTCTGAAAGGTTTTACCATCGGCCATGTTGGTAAGAAGAAAGAAGCATTTTAGCATTCAACATGTTACTGAATAAATTCACTTTTACCTGAAGTACTCGACTGCATATTTGCATTGTACTGAGACTGATATTGAAATAAATTACTCTCAACCTCTTTTCCAGCACTGAGACTGATACTCGAGGCGTTTTAGGTTCCTCATAAGGCTGCAACCCACTGGAGAACCCCTTGTGTATTGTGTACTTGAAGGAACTTTTTTTTTTTCAGGTGCATCAAAGCCTTTACCTAACCAGTCTTTAGAGAATTTTAGAAACAGCTCTTTAGAGAAACGGTCTATTATTAATCTTCTCAACTTGAACACATGTATTAGCAGTGCTAAAACCTTGCCTGTCACCTTTACTTCTGCAGACAACTGATCTGAGTACTTTACAAAGAGAGCCATTTCATATTTCATATCAACTATTAGCTGGATGCTGCACAAAACGTATCAAACAAACTACGCTTTAGCGAATTGGTGGTCAATTCATATAAACTCATGCAATGTGATTTTGTTCACAAATGTGATTTTTTTGATACATAAAGCATGATGCATAACCATCAGTGATAATCGGATCATGCATAAAGATGCGCAAATGAGTTTGTACGAGAGTTTGCCAATTGGTGATTCGAGTAAATGTGCGATTTTTACAAAAAAATAGGCAAGTAGGTCCACCCCGAAACCCAACCATTAGTGGGACATAAACAGATCGTACAAAAAATTATATTGTAGATGATTTGTGTTGCCAAATTTTTGGCTAATTTGTATAAACTCATATCAGGTGATTTTGATCGCAAACATATATTTAAAAAAAAAAAAAGTAAGCATCAAGGTCAACCCCAAAACCTAACCATTAGTTAGACATAAACAGATCATAAAAAACATACAAAAGATATTGTGAATGATTTTTCTTATCATATATTTCATATCAACTCATATGATGTGAGATTGTGTCGCAAGTGTACTATTTTCTTTACATGAAAGCATAACGTTCCACTTTGGAACTTAATTATCAATGGAGTGTAAGCACATACCTTGTGCCTTCATTTGCAAATGTTCGACTTTTAGAAAAAAGAAAGCATGGAGGCCAAAGCCCAAAATATATCCATCAAGTAGATGTGGATTGGTGGCGACATCATTCATATAAACTCATATGGTGTGATTTTGTTCTCAAATGTATGATTTTTAGAAAAAAACGAAAGCAATGTTCACCCCAGAACCTAACAAATTACGTTACGCAATTCACATAAACTCAAACACTCAAAAAAGGTGCTTCAAATGCCACAGAACAACCTTTTTTGGTCTAAATGGTTCCCAAAGAGCCTGAAGAAACTTTCTGTTTCAAAAAAAGGTTCTTTGTGCTTTTAAAGGGACAGTTCTTTACACTTTGACTGAATGGTGTTTAGAGGCCTCAAAAAAGGGTATCTATATGTCGTCGCTTTGAAGATTTTGTCCCCAAACGTGCGATTTTTAGAAAAAAGAAAGATTTGAGGTCCATCCCAAAACCTTACGTCAATAAAGCGTAAGTAGATTGCGCACAAAAACGTACAGATTGATGGCTACGTAAATCACATAAACTCATACAACACAATTTTGATAGCTATCATGAGTAAAAAAAAAAAAACATACGAATTGTTGCCCACATCATTCATATAAACTCAAAGCATATATATATATATATATATATATATATATATATATATATATATAAATGTGAGGCATAACCAGATCAAAACCATACAAATGAGATGAAAACGCAAAATAGTTACTAATTTCACTGAGATGAATTGTTGGGAATGGCACGATTCTCAGAGCCTTGGCTTGCTGAGGTGCCAGTGGCGCTTGCTCTCGTATAAAACAGATGCGCCGCTAAATTAAAGCTCAGGCTTAGCAGCTCATTTCGTGGCTTAAAATAGTTTGGTATGTTTGCTGACTATATTTTTATCCTTGATTCGAACACCTGCTCTCAAGCATTTCGTTATAATTAAATAATTTCAGTTCTAAACACTCATTAGAACTCTACCAGATTTTGGCTCACTCTGCATTTTTTCTGAGTTTAATTATTCTAAACAATTAAGCCATTACGACATTTAAAAAAAAAAAAAAATATATATATATATATATATATATATATATATATATATATATATATATATATATATATATATATATATATATATATATATATATATCTAATGATACAACGCCGAGAAAAATATCAGAGACTCCTTTTCTTTTTATTGCAAAAGAGATTCTGCTGAATTCTTATGCAAAAAATGACTTGGCTGTTAACAGTGAAATGAAGCAGGAGAGAGATAAAAGCGATACAATATTTTTTATTCACCTTTTCATTAAAATGAGAGTGTGCAGCTGAGCTCGCAGGAGACACATTACGCTGTCTGAGAGAAAGCCCAGACCCCACACGAAACAGACTGCTAGAACAAAAGGTAAAATACAGGCCCGTTGAGGTCTCTCAGCAGGAGGAGCAGCAGTCTGGGGAACTTCAAGTTGGACTGAACTTAAATCCAGTGCGCTCAGAACGTTCCTCACAGCTAAATCATCCATCTCTGTAAATCCATGAGCGTTCAAGCAGTAATATCCCTTTGGGATTAATGATTGAGAGTTGTCTGGATGTATTGTGGCCTTTGAACAAGATGTATGTTATACTCAGTGCTTTTATATATATATATATATATATATATATATATATATATATATATATATATATATATTTTTTTTTTTTTTTTTTTTTTTTTTTTTTTTAAAGCAATTATAAAGTATGAGGTCTATTTTTTGTGGTTTAGTTAAACTTAACAGGTTTGATATATGCTTCGGATTTAGCATTAAAATTAGCATTTTAAAAAACGTGAACACAAGTACTATTTAACAATATTTCGCATGAATTCTAGGAATTTAGCAAAGCGCTTTTTTTTTGTTAATCATTTATTAGCTTTAATTTGCATGTATTCATTTCATCACATTATTGCTTCTTTATTTGATGTACTTGAGAATGTATTATTCCCTGTGTTTGTGTACCTAGTTCTTTTTAGGTGTCATTTTGAGGGAAAATCCCTTGAAACACTGTTTCCATGTACCAAAACCACAGCTTTGTTTAACAAAGTTAAATTAGCCACCGTAAACAAATGCCTGGTGGGATGGTGAATTAAAATGATTTTATGAATGACAAGGCGTTCTGGTTCTGTGGATTCCATGTGGGGCCTGCAGTAGTTATAATTCAAGTGTGCCATACATCTGCAACAGACATCCCAAGAGCAGATTTTTATTTATTTTTTTTTCCAGTGGAAGAGCATCAGTGCCCTCTGCTGTTTCCTTTAGATATGAAAGCCTCCCTTCAGAGAGCGGCAAATGCACACAGGCACTCTGAAGCCATTTTATATGTGACAACATACATTGTAAATGCGATATTTTTAGTATCTGTAAACAGAACCAAGATTACTGAAGTACCTTTTACAAGAAAGTATTCTCAGAATTGAACACGTATTGCCTGCTGTTAGCCAAAATGCTAATTGACAACACATAAGCACTTTTTTTTTGTATAGACATACCTATCGTTGTTGACAGTGTATTAATGCCCTTTTTCTTTGAGCAAATTAGGATTTGAATGACATGAAAGATATTGAAAGGCTGCAGTTTCGAGTACTGTAAAATAACTAGCTAGTAATCACGCTAATTCACAAAGCTATGTGGGCCATATTCTGAATATGTTTAGGTGCCAAATCGAGGTGAAAGGTGAAATTCGCTAACAATAGAAATGTCATTGAATTAAAAAAAAGTGAAATTTACACCAAATTGTTTCACTCCCTTATTCCCATGAACAGCAGCATTTAAGTACAGCTAGTCATGACTAGCCAAAAAGCTAATTCACAAAAGCCACACATAGGCTTTGCACTAAAAAGGTTTTTAGCTATTAAAACTTGTATCTAAGATCTAAATGGGTAAATTTACTATAGCATACTATAATATACACTATATATACACCTTTTTTTCTTGACTGTTGACACTGCCTTTCTCCCTTTATTTCAGAGCAAATTCCCTGATGCAAATCTTGGAGACGTCTATTGACGTCTGCAACTGCAAGACATATTTGAGAGCCTTCGCTCATCTGCAGTACTACTATAGAACTAGCCCTTTTAGATGTCAAACAGACGCTTATAAGATGTCTTCAAGATGTTTATGATTTAGAATGTATGTAAAACTGACATCTGAACGACTGTCCGGCATTTGTAGACACCAGATGCTTTTCAGGTCAAAAGATCTTTAACGGACATCCTGCAAATGTCCGTGTGCTGTCTGGGTTAGGATTTGAATGGCCTAAAAACCTTGCAAGAAAGATGACTAGCCATCATGCTAATTCCAACCTGGTCTCTTAAAAAATATGTACTTCTGTGCACTTTTTGTGCAACGCCATTTTACGTACCTTTCGCCACAGGTTCCACTGTGTGACGCTAAAACACAGTTTTTTATATGTATTGCAGTTTTTATTATGTTGATATAGGTATGTATGCATTAGAAATACGTCCTACACCAAATCTACCCTAAACCTACCTGACAGTGTTAATAAATGCAAAACTGATATAAAAAAGGCATATGTTGATCCATCCATGCCATTTCAACTACCTTTTATGCAGATTTGAAGTCTTTTGTTGAACTCTTTTGTCAAACCGAGTGGCTCTTCGCCTCTCAAGTACGTCTCTGTACTCCGTGAGCTCCCGAACAAACCTAACAACTATGAAAACCCATAGATATGAAGCTGGATATGTGTGATGCTAACGGTTAAAAACATCGGTTTTCAAATCTCCCAGCATATTAATATTGTCATAACATGATACTCTTTAAGTAATTGTGCAAAAATTACACTTTATGTATCAAAACTTTGTGCAAAAATGAATAAAAGGTGTCTTATTGCCTCTAGTGTTCATTTCTTTTGGAAGCTGCTGCGTCACGTCCTTGTTTGTACGTATTTCTCGCTAAAAGTTTGTATTTTAATGGCACTAATGGACTAAACTGAATTTAACTAGAGAACTGCACCTGCGTGATGCGAGCGTTAAACCTTTGAAAAATGAGCAAATTCAGATCTTCAAATCTCATGCAGCAATCTCAGTACCGAAAACGAACGGACAGACGAGTCAAAGTGAAACGTGATGTATCTGCTCTTACTTCCTGGAAGATCTGCTCGTCACAGTTTCACACCATCACGGGCGGCGTATGTGCATGCGAACGCGCTCACATACACAAACGCAGGTTCGCAACACTGAAGCCACAAGTCTCATAGGCAGAATGTCATCTAATCGTATTCGTCAGATGATATTTTTCCAACAGGGCTGTTTACATTGGAAGCATTCACTAGAAGCGACTTTGACTTCCCGTCCTGACGGCTGTGAGCGAGAACTGAACAAAACAGAATGAATCACGTATTCCCACACTTCGCACAGTGACACCTTATACATATAGCTCTTAAACTTATTTACTCACAGTAGCGACAATTTTACATATACGGTATGAATTAAAATGTTGAAGTGGGGTTCAAACTGGCGGCCTTGTAAATCGAGAGAGTCCTGTAAACCACTGCGGCGTAGATGTTTGGTAAATGTGGGTACGGATGTATGGTAAATGACAGCAAGGCAGTGTTTTGTGACACGTTTACGCTCATCTGCTGCTCTGAAATTAAGCGCTCGTTCATGACATCATACATGCTGAAATGGTTTGTGTCACTGATGATGTCACAGACAGAGGTAGCAGACGTTCTGAGCAGACAGAGATGATTTAACCATGGAAAAAACTGAGAAAACACATCATTGCCAGTACAAAAACACGCTCTTTTGAGTGGTTTTAGTGTAATGGATACATGGTGTACTGTTCCAAATGCCATGGTAGTGCATTTTTTTGTTGTTGTTGTTTATAGTATTATTATTATTGCTTATTTTTAGATATACTAATATATTGCAAATGTTTCATTTAAAAAAAGTGCTGTTGTTATTATTATTATTATTATTATTATTTTTAGAGATACTTATATATAGTGAACTTTTAATTAAAAAAGTGCTGTTATTATTATTATTATTATTGTCATTATTATTATTTATTACTTGAACAAACACAGCAGATGTACAAACATACTGCATGTATAACGCGAGCCCTGAGGAACCCCCGATGAAATAAGCTGTGTAGAAGAAGTAGAGCTACCTAACCCCACCACAAAGGATCTTGCATGTAAATAGTAATAATAATAATAAAGTTAGTCTGGAAAATTTGGATGTCAAACAAACGTTTTAAAGCTGAGATGGTGAATCTAGATTGGGAAGTCAGAGAATACCACATATCAGTGTCATACTGCCTTCTGTTTCTCACCGACTTCCCTGTTTTCTTTATTGTGGGTGGGATATGAGAAATTTTCAGGTTGCTAAGAAACCCAAAGTCTACTGGTGCATCTAAGAGTGTTGAGTAACAGACAGTTTCCCAGCATTTTGAGCCATAGATACTCGGTTTGTCAGAAAAATGTATGTTTAGCTGTAACCATATTGTGTGTAACTGCCAGGAAATGTTGCTGAGGTGTCTGAAAGAATTTGGAGCATTTTAACTATAATTTTTGTAAAAATTAATAAAAAAATCTGAAATTTCACAAAATTGTTTTTCTAAAAATCAATCCTAAAATTAACGAATCGGTCATAAGTGGCGTAGGTACATTTGTAGAAAGAGCCCAAAAATGCATTGTATGGGTCAAAATTATATTTCATTAGGATATTAGATAAAGATCATGTTCCATGAAGATATTTAGTAAATGTCCTATCGTAAATATCAAAACTTAATTTTTGATTATTTGCATGCATTGCAAAGAACTTAATTTGGACAGCTTTAAATGCCAATTTATATCATTATTTTATATATGTATTTTTATTTATTTGCTTATTTATTTGCACCCTCAGATTCCAGATTTTTCGAAAAATGTAACTTTATAACTGGTTTTTGCGATCCAGGGTGTGATCCAGGTTCAAATATTAAAACTATTTTGAGTTTGACTTTATTTTTACGGTCCCTTATCAACATTCTGTTGACAATAAGTAACTTTGTGTACCTGCTTTTTATTAATTGAATGCGTTCTTGCTTCCTCCACACTAATGTTCAACAGCGTAACGCGTAACGAATTATCAATTGCATTACAAAAATATTTATATCGATTTTTTTACTGTCTCGGAGCATTAAACCCCACTAGATGGCCCTGTAGCTGCAGTTCCACTTCCCGACTTTTCACATCTGTCAGATCAGGAATCCTCCGAATGTGATCTTAACCTTTGCTGCTTTAACGCGCATCGCTCGTCTCAGTCATGCAGACTGTAAGTACGTACATATTTCAGAACAAGTGAATAATCCCTGACCGGCCGCCCTACATATTTACAATCAGTAAGAGGAAAGTGGATTCCCATCTTACGCGTTTCCTCATTTGCGCTCTCTTTAGGGTGAGAGAAGAGTCTGTGCATTTATCAGGTCGACCTCGTAAAAACAACCTCCTCTGACTAACAGGGCTTGCCCCTCGTCGAGCTGCCAGGAAGCGCTCAAAGAGTTAAGCAAAGCCCGCGTGACTCACAGCTTGTAGAGATATTCCATACATGTGCTCTTGAAAAGCAGGAAGGGGTTTCAGCCGCTGCCGTCTGAACGTGGGAGCAGAGGTCAAGCGTGTGAATTAACATGCGCCGCTGTCACCTGTCAGCTGTCTTCCTCGTTCCTTACCGTAATTTCAGCGCTGGAATCTGTAACCACGCGGGGTTTCGCTAACGGCGGCGTTGTTGTGTTGCTGTCAGGTTAAAGGGAAGCTGATTCCTTTCTGTAAAAGCTGCGCTGTGCGGTTCCGCCGACCTACCAAACTGCTGTTTATATCCTGATGGGAAACGTCTAAAAAAAAGTGGAAAAGAGACAGAGCGTGCAAGAGCTGTGTGTCTTTTTCCTCGTTACTCACTGCAGCTTTGGGAGGCATTGGCCTTGGAACAATATTTGAAGAACTGGTCTCACTTTATACGAAGTGGCATTATGTACTTTTTTGGTTCGTATCAGTTTTGCTGCTGTTGGGTAAGGTTAGGAACAGGTTTGGTGTTTTTTTGGGTGGGTTAAGGTTTAAGAGATGGATCAACGCCAGTGTCACTATTAATGTAATTGCAGAAATTAATTACAGAGGCAATTGCATGCAGGCATTTTTAAAATATAAGTACAGGGTAAAACGTGTGTGTGCACAATAAGTGCTCTGAACTAAATTATTTATTTAAATGTAAGTATATGGTAGTTAAGGCCATAAAGCGGGACCGAGAACTGTTTGAGAAGCTATTGTAAATAGCCCTATTATTATATAGCACACAAATAAACCATAAAGTGATATGACAGACATTAAAGGGGTTGCCAGACACGTATAACAGTCAAATATATATTTCAGTTTTTGTCATGAAAACATATTTGTGGACTGAATCTACGCATTGACCAATCAGAATCAAGTATGTCAGTGTCACTTGTTCACCAGCGGATGCTCTGCAGTGAATGGGTGCCGTCAGAATAAGTGACAAAAAAAAATAAAAAAATCACAATAATCTGCAATCAGTTCATCAATTTATTTATATCGTTCAATGAAAAACTGCATGTTAGTAAAAAACACATCCGCTGTTAAAACTGTCCTGTTCAAACCGTAAAATACAAGTCTATTTCATGATAATTGCTCTCTAGTGGCAACGACTTACAGCTTAAATAGCTTCATGATGGATTTGTTTACTAAAATCGTGTAACTTTTCACTTCGCTAGACGTTAACCGATGGACTGGAGGGGTTTGGATTACTCGTGAATTAATGTGACGTTTTAATCGGCCGTTTGGACGGCACCCATTCACTGCAGATGATCTATTGGCGAGCAAGCGATGCGATGCCAAATTTCTCCAAATCTATTATGATGTTAACTCCTCAACATCTTGTGTGCCCTGAGGTGGAGTAAACTTTTGTGTGTGTGTGTGTGTGTGTGTGTGTACTACTCCTTTAAGAGCTAAAATAATAAATCGTGTAATTGTTTCAGTATACCTGACAGCATTATATGCATATATAAATATATGCCAAAAAAACTCGCAGCGTTTGTGGAACCCCTTCAAACGAATTCCATAATAAACATTATTGCGAGGGGAAAAGTATATGCAAATACTAGTAATTGAGTCATTTCCTGCAAGTACTGTATGCTCAGCTTCAGTTTTCACATCTGCTCTTGAAATTACAAAAACAGCACGAGGTGACATTTAACCGCAAAATGTGCCATAGACGACGCTCAACAGCTGCAAGGCTGTATTTTTGATTCCTAAATCCAAAAAGCTGCGACGATAACGCATCACCCGTGTCTGAAACGCACATTTTATTCCGAGTTCGCCACTACGGTTGCACTTAAATTCATTTTCTTTTCTTCATCTGTGGAAGCTGTCTGTCTGCAGAGCTTGTGGTTTCCTTCTCGCCGCCGTCTGCACACCTGCGTCCCGCGTGAGCTTGAACAGAGATGACGGCGTGCACGGTTGACTCTGAGGGTTTTTTTCTTGGCCTCTAAACATGTGCATTCTGATATGAGACGTTCATTAAAAAGAACCAAGAAACAAATGTATTCATAACACTTGTGTTCCTGTGAAAGCTGCTCTTTGATGGTTTGGAGCATCATTTTTTACTTCCTGTAACGGTTTTTACGCCTCTGCGCGAATGCATGCGAATTCTTCCACTTTCTGTCAACGTAAATGTCAACGTGTGCATATGAAAACGATATGCGGCGATTATTTGTAAAAGTCTGTGCTCTGAAATAATGTTTGCCAAAGTGTTGCTACCATCTACGCCTCTAGTTAGGAGTCATACATACTTAAAACAGTTTTTGAAACCAATTTTTACTCACCATGAATGCATTTATCTAATGGAAAAGATTTGGGTTACACTTTATTTTGATAGCCCACCTTAGACATCCTGCTAAACTATAACTTTAACTTTAACTAATTCTCATTAATTGGAATAAGTTATCATATACTGGTAACATTTCTGATAGTCAGTATATGTTGTGGACCCATCAAAACGTTAGAAGTTATTAACTATACAGTCTACTGTATAGTCTACTGTACTATATATATAATGACTGCTAGTTGATATTGAATTGCAAAGTTACTTAGACTTAGTAGAAAGTCTAAAGTAGACTATCAAAATAGTGTTACCAAAAATGGTTAAATTATGAATAACATTTAACATTAATGTTTCTGTAGTGCATTAACATAATAGCAAGCAATATAATTGTTGCATTATTTTTTATCTTAATTTATAATATATATATATATATATATATATATATATATATATATATATATAATCAACTAATATATATATATATATTATATAATGTTACCCATAATATATATATATATATATATATATATATATATATATATATATATATCAATTTATTTTTTTTTTTTTTTTTTTTTCTATGTAAATATGTTTTGTGTTACCACACTGTGAAAAATCATATTAATTTAAAATAACTTTTTTATTTTAAAATGTATATATTTATTTTCTGCATTCTTTTCTTTATAGAATCACTGATGCTGATAAAGAACCCAATTATTTATTTAACCTTTTCATTTATTTATTTATTTATTATATATATAACCTTTATTTATTTATTTATATATATATATATATGTATATATGTATATGTTCTCAGGGTTCTTAGATTAATAAAATTTTAAAAGGGCTGCAGAAAATGTCTTTTCTGTCACTTTAGATCAATAAAATTTCATTCAATAATAAAATTAATAAAACATAAATGAATGTAAAATAAGTCTTATCCCAAACTCATGAATGATAGTACAATGTAAACCTGCTTGACGTGAATTGCATAAATGAATATTTTCATTGATTGCAGTCTGAATATTTTTAGAGAAAATGAAGTGAGATCGCTCTAAGTAGGAAAAGAGGACGGTCGTCTGGAATGTGCTTTCTAAGGAAGTCTCCCGCAACAACGCCCTGCTCTGGACGCCTCGTTAGGCCTTGGGGGGGGTGAAAAAATATTAAGGTTTTACCACTTGACAGTCAGATCCTACGTGCAACCTGCAGCACCTGTGATGACAAAACCCGATCCAATGTCAACACCGCGCGCCCCGCTAAAGAGGGACGTTAAAAGAGCGCTAAAATAAAGCGCTCACTCTTGCGCCGCACTGATTTATTTTTGTTAGGAGACTCGTCCACTTGGGGGAATTTCAAATATGTTCGAGTTTGAACAATACAACCGGAGAGGGATTTTACGGCCTGCTTTCCAGCAAAAGTCTCGGCCTTAAATTAAATATCCAAACAACCTTTGGAAGGGTTTCACTCTTGGGAGGCCTGTCATAGACGCAGCGAAAAAAGCAATGAAATGTAATGCAGGAACGAAGCCGGCTGCTTCTGGTTTGCCTATTTTCACTGGAATGCACCGAGCCAGTTCTTTTCAGAGCTTCGTACAATATATGGACTGTTTAGTCTTTCTCGTTTGGGCCTAGCGCTAAATCTGTTTTACCATCACAAAGCAATGCTGGCGTACAGTATGATTAAATAACATTTCTTGGCTCCGTCGATAAGCAGAATAAAAGTGAGCTCACGTAACAAGTATGTTTTGCTCGAGTCTTTAGCTTCGGATATGTACGCAAAAACAGCTAATACATCTGGCCGTGTTTGACAGTTTGAAAGGAACCTCGGGCAAATATACAAGCCTTAACCTGAGAACGAGACTTCACACAGCTGAGGAATTAAACAACGTGCTGTACAATCACACACTATGAAAAAAAAAAACAACTATAAGTTGCAAATATTAAAGTATTATCGGAGTATGTTTAACATGCCATTCAGCTATTCTGCTTAAAAAAAAAAAAAAAAAAAAATATATATATATATATATATATATATATATATATATATATATATATATATATATATTATGTTTGTGTTTTTAAATAATAATTATTATTATTATAAATATATATATATATATGGAATCATGCAGCATATATTTTGTCTTTTACGATTTATATTTGTATATAAAAAGATTAGAAATTCTAACATCATTTATTTTATATTTTAAAAAATTTTATTGAAGGCTTTAAATATAAAAATGTATTTTTAATTTAACTAATTATATAATCATTACATTTTAAAATGTATATATTTTAATAAGTAATTAATCTTTACATTTTAAACTGATTAATCGTTTTTAGCAAGTGCGGATTAAAAAACGTTGCATTAATTCAGTCATCAAGGACACGCTCTTCTCAGGGCTGAATATTCATTGTTAATTTGACTGTACTTTCACTATGACGTCTTTCACTATGAGAAATGCCACGATGATTCAGACCATCTAAAAACATTACTTTTGAGTAATAATGAAAAAAATTGCAATATTGATATGTTTTGAGGGAGTATTTAATGTTATAATGCAGGAGAAGCTTGATAAATAACAATAAACGTTGTATCTTTTTATACAGATGTGATGTAAAATATTACGTGTCTGCAACGATTTGGGGACTTTTCTATTTCTTTAATCTTTTTCTTTCATTTTCCATCAACATGGCGTCTTAAACTCAGAGACGGCGAGACATGGTGGATGGAAACCACTCACCCATTGGTTATTTTTACATCTAAAAACAAGCCCCCACATGGAACAAAGCCACTGGAAGATATGAGCTAAATAGGCACCTGTAAATCATACTGTACGTGAAGGTCAACACAGAAAAAATAAAATCTTCATGTGACGGACAGAGTGTAACGGAGTCTAAAAGATCTGCACTATAAAAAAATAATCAGAGAATTGACTCTAAGTGTCCAGATGGGGGGTTTTCAGGTAGGAAAATGAGGCCATAGATAGAAGATTCATTTTTGGTTCCTCAAAGAACCTTTCAGTGAACACTTTTCTTAAAAGAAACAAGAAACTTTAGGGTTTTTTGTTCCTTGATGTGAAGAACATTTTAATATATATATATTTAATAATGATATTATTAATGATTTTATTATTAAAAAAAAATATATATATATATATATATATATATATATATATATATTTTTTTTTTTTTTTTTTTTTTTTTTTTTTTTTTTTTAAGCAAAGGAAACTTTATATACATTTCGGAAGAATTACTGAACATTCTGTGATTTTATTAAATTGATGAAGAAAATAAGGCTTGAAAAAAACATACACAACACATGACTATGTGATAAAAGTGTCTTCTCAGGCCACACGCTAGCTTTATGTGAGAACGTGTGTTATTATTCACCTCCACAATGACTAAAAACTACATGAAATACTCTTGATTTTAATCTTCTCAATGAACGGAGTTGTTCCAGTTCACACTAAACCATATTATCAGATCATGCTGATCTGCTTCGACATACTGACTCAGTGACCACATTAATAAATGGTTATGAATACGCTTATTATTATTATTAATAATATTATTCTAATTAAATGTTATCAATTGTTCCAGATTACAGAACTGGTCTGCAGTTATCAAACCACACTGATCTGGTTGTCAGGTTCAACATAACCTGTTTATGAATGTTTATGTTTATGAGTGTGTGTGTATATGTATTCATTTATTGAAGTCTTCATCATTATCATTAATGTCACATGAGTTCAGAACTAAGAGTATGAATAGAATTTCCAAAAAATAAATAATAAAGTAATATCCATGTACTTATTTGTACGTATTGTTCCTTTAATGTCAACGAATACCTCTCGATTTCGTTCTAGCGAACTTCGAAAAGTGTTCAACAGTTCACGTTACAACGGAATTAATTCCAGTCGTCTGATTAAACAGAATAATTTGACATTTAAATGCCAGATAAAAAAGATTCAAGTACGTGAAACACGTTTAACGGCTTGATTTATATTTCCCAGTGCTGCATTTATTTGGAACAACACGTTAGTGCTAATGCGTAACCTGAAGCTAGGAAATTTGAAATGAGGTTTATTCTGTTTATGAGCTGAACTCAAAAGGCAATCCGGCCTGCCGTACGCTGCTCTTTCCGTCTGAGAGCATCTAAGATCTGACGGAGTGATTCAGATGTGCTGCCGAACATCCGCTGAACACAAAGTCCCTTCCATGGGGGCAGACACGCAATGTCCCCCTCTATCTGTCTGTGTGATAGTCAATACAGAAATGACTCAACCGGGCTGTTTAACAACTCTCTTGACATTTGAGGTCTTTTTGCTACTCGACAACGCTGCATACTGCGGGGCTGTGGTAGCATTTCCAAATCCATTCAGTGCGAACGCGTCTAACCAGAGACCTCGACAATGACAATCAACGTTTTCTTCAGCGTTTCTCAAATGTCATTTTCAGGCCCTCTATTCTAATATTTGACCGCAAACAAAGCGGATTTCTGCACTTTAGCCTCGCTTACAAATGTCATCGCTTTAAACTGCACTTTTTATAGGTTGCATCCTTTTTAAATGCAACCTAAAGCGCATGCACATCATTTTAAGGAATGGTTTTAAATAATACTTGTTTTGCCATTTTCTGGTTGTCAGAATTTAGAATTATTTGTTAATGAGACGACTTCAAATATAATCATAGTTAGCTAAAATAACTAAACACTTAAAAGTTATTATTTAGCATAATTTTTGACAATTATTTTGTTTAATTTTTAAATGTTTTAATTAAATATATATATATATATATATATATATATATATATATATATATATATATATATACTTTTTTTTTTTTTTTTTTTCAGTGCATGTCACATAAATTCTAGTATTTGTATTTTTATAATTATAATAAAAAAATTTAAAATTATGTTTTAGTAATTACATTGTGTGTGTGTAAAGTTTGGATTTATTTTTTTTAGTTAATTTGTTTGTTTTTCAGTCAGTCAGTCTAGTTTATTGTAGCCTAGTTTGGTTTAGTTTAACTAAAATAACCCCGGCTTTGTTTGATACCACTATATGACGTTTTCCCACGTAATTCCTTTGAAATCCTAAAGCATTTACGTATATATACTTTGCATATCCAATATCTTTCCAAGACCGGGTTTTCCAATACAGACAAATTGCCCCCTCAGACCTTGCTACAACTATCTTGCTGAAATCAAATTGGTTTATTTCCCGTCCACACTCTCAACCCGTCCCACACCATCATCCCCATGCCATCTTTATTTACGCGGCTGGAGGAGAAGCGGGATTCCTGCGCATGTGGGAATGTGGGCCTTCGACCAAAACCTGCAGTTTCCAACCGCACAATCCCCCCGCCAGTGAAGGAACACAAGGAAAACCGGCACAAAAGACCTTTTCTGTAAACGAGAGCTTTATGTTAAACAAATAAAACTCCCGCTTCTGCGAATACGCGCAACTTCTTCGCAAAAAAAAACACTCGACTCCGACCTTGATGATCTGTTTATCGGGATCTGTAGTTTGATCAAATATTGATGTATGCTTCAAAGTCCAATCTCGACGTAAAAGAAAAGGAAGGCCACCGGTTTGGATGAAATCTCAAACATAACATCGGTTCAAACGCGCCGTCATTGACTGATTTGTTTGAAATGCGTGTCTTGTGCTGGCAGGCTTAGGGACGTGCCTGTTCAAACAAACCGATCGTAGAGAGACATTGCTGAGGTCTGAGGTAAAGCCTCTTTCACCAAACAAGGGAGGCAGGAAGAGAAATGAGGCCAGAATAACCGAGCCCCCCTGCTTCAGCCCATCGCTCTCCGAATGACTTCCACTCGCTCAGTTGCGCAAATGGTTGTACGGTGTTGACTGCTGTGCTGTAGAATGGACAGTTTAACATATGACTTGACATGTGCTCCGTTTGTAATGTTTCTGCACAGGCTGAAATCGCACTCGCCTTAAACGTATAGTGACGCCTAGTGGCTTGGAGACGATTGCAGAGGTTATCGTGCAAATGGCGGTAACTCGCTTTTATCGTAACGAAGCATCGCCGAAGCCGATGTTTAGATGAACGAGTAGAAGAAGCTCAAAGGAGGCGGCAGTTCATTACTGAAACCTGTTTGTGAAATGGGTTAAAATAACAAAAAGTGGGTGACTGTTTTTTTTGCATTTCACAATGAACTTCTCGCAAGTTCTTAAGGTTACAGGACATCCCTGTGCGTACACCAAATCAAGACCAGAAGACAGGGACAGGGTTAAAAGTCATTCAATGGATGAGCTGAGTAAATAAATAATGTGTAAACTTTTTCCACTTCTGAAACTACTCAAATAGGCTCTGCGGCCTATAGGTGCATGTTTACTGAAAGCCGTATAGTTAAAAAGGCATTATTATATCTCTATTTGTCGCGTCTTTGGACTCTGTGTTGTTGTTTTTCATGTTCCATGCGTTCGGTGTGACCTACCTTTCAGTTAATTGTTTCATCGTGTTCAGCTGTGTCTTGTTAATTTAGTAATTTACTCTGTGTATATAGTTCCTGTTCGTTTCAGTTCAGTTTGGTTTTGGTTTTGCTTGTAAGCCGGCCTGCCTTCCTTACCTTTTATTTGCTACTTTGTGAAAGATTAAAAACTATTAAGGGTATATACTCTTCGAGGGCTTCTTCCCTCAAACCGCATCATAACATTTATTGTAGAATGCCAACGGGTAAAATCAAGTGATATCCCATGTATATTCTAGAACCTTTTGAAAGACTCTTTTATGTACCTTACCACACGTTTTGTCTCTGTACTCCGTGAGCTACTGAACAAACTTGCCATCTGCGAAAACCTTAATATTATTTTTAAATTGTAACGAGATATTCAAAACAATATTAATATTATACACAACCACACACTCCCTCTAGTGTTATTTTTTTTGTAAACTGCAGTAATATGTACTCATTGGTACATATTTTGTGTCTCGCTAAAAAGTGCACCAAGGCATGTTTATGCCATGAGACCAGGTAGATATTTTCTTTCAAATATCTTGCTATATTCAAAAATATGTGACATTATTAATGCAAAATGAATTTGTAAATGAATGCCTGTGTGTAAAACTCTTTGTAAAATTTAATAGCTTTTATTATGCTATTGATATTACTAGAGCCTTCAACTGAGTGAGTGGACATTTGTTAAGCCTGTTATTCATATTTTAATTTGGAAGGAAGCTGTTCAAATTGTTCCTGTGTCTACAGTTATTTCCAGATAAAGCCTCAGATTCCCTTTTAAAGTTCAATATAGCATCGTTTGAATAGACAAAACATTTGATGAACAGAGGAACATTGAAATGATTGAATTGAAATGCACGTACTTCCTTTCTGGGCAGAGATCTTTGGATATATCTCGCGCTAAAGACGCATACAAACACATTCGTTGTATTGTTATAAAAGTTCAAAATAAATGTCAACGCCATCGGCCATTTTTGGCGTTGGTCAAATGCGACTTCCACCGCTTTTCCATCACATAATGTTATTATACGCAATGCACAATTTGGCATGTGATGGAAACGATGCTGCGGTGGAAAGTATCATGACTTGCAGAAAAAAATGACAAGAATTCTGCTCTGACGCACACACTCTTGGACGGTTGTTAGCAGGCAAAATACATCAACTAGTGAAAGTGTGAAAGGAATGAGTTTATAAGGCTGAGAATATTTTAGTGCGCGAAAAATAATAACAATGACTTTATTCAACAATTTTTGGCGCACGTTCACGACCACGACAGTACCAAGACACGTGCGTCTTATGGGTTTGTAACGATATGAAGGAAAGTAATTAATAACAGAATTTCCATTTTTGGGGTGAACTATCCTTAAATTTTTTCCTCACCATTGACACATTTTTCCGTCTTTCCTTGTTTCCCTGCTGTGCAGTAGGAGGCACTATTGCACGCAGTAGTGAAACTCCAGATCAAAAAATAAGCAGAAAAGTAATCAGATGCATATATAACATTAATCATAGACTATTTACTAGCAGATAAATCAAAACTGCTTATAATGTAAGCAAATAAAAAGACAATGCAGGAAGTGTAGGACCGTGCAAGCTTCGGGCGTGTTGCTCCATCACACGTCCAAAATAAAACATTTTTTACGTAATATTCATGTGCGTGCTGTGTATATTTTTGTCTATATAATTAACGCATGCACGTATATATTTAATAAAAATCAGTTGTGTGTGTATATTAAATACATTTATATTTAATCTAAAAAATAAATATATATGCTTGTGAATAACTCCAAAATATATGCTTTGTGTGTGTATCGATATCTACGTAATAAATATACACAGCACACGCGCATACATTAATGTAAAAAATGTTTAGATGTGATTTAATCGCGATTAATTGTTTGACAGCACTATTTAAAATGTTCGATTTCAGCGTGATAGATATGATAATCGGGTTTTGTTGTTGTTTTAACAGCGTCTATTACTAGCAGTAAAAGCACATCCCTATTCTGGAAAAGGGGGCGGGGAGGAGCAGTAGCTTATTTGCATTTAAAGAGACACGCACAGAAACGGCACGTTTTCACTTCCACTCAAAATAGACAATTTCAAAAGGATATAATGCCTGTTCTGTGGGGTATTTCGAGGTGAAACTTCTCAGGCACGTTCTGGGGACACCCGAGGCTTATATTACATCTTGTCAAAAGGGGCGTAATAGGACTTCTTCAAGGTCGTTCGCTAACTTCATTCTCCCGATTTTCATCTTGAAGGTCATCAAATGTTCGGTCAAAACCATCGCACCCACTGCGAGTTATTTTGAGTTCTGGAGACGCTTCAGCCCAACCTCCGCTCGCCTCACACACTCTACAGCCGGCACACAACAATGGGCGCAGGATGCTGTGGTCAGCGCTTGTGTGCGGTGTGATCTTTACACCACCGTGAGTGGAGAGACCGTGACGTGGGTGGGTCAACAGAACAAAAAGAACTCACACACCGGTTTCCACAGGAAGAAACTGCAGGACCGACCGAGCTCAGATTGCAAGCGTTTTTATAATGCAATGTTTAAATTCTGAAGCGATGTTTAATTCGCAAGCACTTCCTGAAGACGCGAAGAAGCAGAACGGGCACGAAATGAAACGGAAAAAACAGAAACGGAGCCAGAAAATCAATATTAACAAATGATTAAGTTGTTTAACAGCCCGTGCCGTTAAACGCTCAGCCGTTTGGAAAGACTAAGCAACGACATCAAAGCAAGAATTTAAATGTAACTAAACCAAGTGGGCATTTAAAGTGACGGTTACCCCAAAATTCATTCTAAGCCTGCATTGCTTTCTTTATTCTTTTAAATACTTTTTTTTTCATTCAGTGTTGTTTTGTACCCCATTGCGGGGAAAAAAACAAAAAAACATTCAAATTTTGTGACAACAAAAATAACCGAATTTTCATTTATAGACGAACTGTCTCTTTAAATCCCACAGTTTTTTTGAGACGTGCCTTTTGGACAGCATGACCTTCGTTCAATAAAGTGAGTCAACTTCATGGCCTGCTACAAAGTCCACCTTCAGAAGATCGTACGTTACGATATGCTTTCATTAGACCTTTCTTTCCTTTTTTAAAACAGATGCGTACAGTGAAGTGAATTTCGTGAGGTTGCAGCTCTACGCAAAAACGTTTCCTGTTTTTACTGAGCTATTCTGAGACAAGAAAAGCATGACAGTATTTCTGATGTGTAAATAGTATAAAGGTCATCGGTGACACTAAACACTTATTTTGCTGGTCTTGACTAGTCGTCATATGCTAAGAGACACACGCACGCAAAAAAAAGATATTACGATTAACACAATGGCACCATTTTTTCCATTCCCATGTGGGAGGTACAGTAAAATTTCCACCCAAATCATTTGTTTTATATCAAACTCTCTCTTCGAGTCTAGCGTGGGTATTCACATTTCTTTCCATGAAAGACGATGCAAGTTTAAATTCGAGATTTTTGGGCTGTTCGTTTGATATTGTCTTTTAAATATTAGTCATAGTTGAGTAATACGGTTCTGCATGTCCTTTATATTTCAAAAATAGCTTTGAGCTGGTTGAGCTTCATCAACATCAGCTGTTTTGTAACTGATTCAGGAGAAATTGCTTTTAGAAATGTCTTGCGAGGCCTTAAAATCATAACTTCGCATACATCCTGTTTTAAAACCTCAGACGTACAACTGGTCATCGCCAGTTTTTACCATCTTTCAACCTCTCACGTCATATCACGGTTCAATAATCTCAGACATGACAGTGAACTTTTAACAGCCGTATTAAAACACTCCCGTTTCCCGCTGTAAACGACTTATTCATTCTTCCGTCGAAAGGCGGGATAATCTGTAGATAATGAATGTGGGCCAAGCGACAAATAGATGAATGCATTATTAAAGGCAGCATGTTGTTTATTTAAATGTAATAAGTAAGCAGGACAAATAGTAGTCGTTCGCTTGAATGTGGTAAGAGGCTTTGGACATGGAGGAAACTCAAACATGCAGGTTGACATTTTAAGTGAAAGTGTTGCTATGGAAAATATACAAATAATGTGAAACAATGAGCAAACACCAGCAGTGGTTTTAAAATGAGGACGCGGTTATATAATAGACGGTTTGCCGTAGCATTTAACCCTACCCCACTTCAACTTGTTTAACTATTTGTAAATTGTGTAGTTAATGAGGTCATTGTCATGCATAAAAGCCCTCCATATTTTATTAATATAATAATAAAAATATTATTATTATTATTTATGTTTTTAATGTGTGCGTGTTATTTTGGAATCATAAGGGCCATCATTTTTATTTTATTTATGTGTGTATGTGTGTGTGTATTTATTCATTCATTTATTTACTTATTTTATGAGATGTATTTAATTTTTGTTTATACATTTTATTGTGTTATTTTGTGTTTTGGGAGACTTGTAATATGGCGTACAAGTCGTATGAGCCATTGTATGTTATATTATATTATTTAATTGCAGTTATTTTAATATTATATATATATTATTTTATTTTTATATTTTTTTAATTGCACTTTTCATTCCATTATGTACAAGCGATATGGGTAATTTATTTATTTATTTGTTTATTATATTGTGAAAAACGAGCAGGGGGCGCAGAGTCATCGTGAAGTGTACGTGTCTCATCCTAAACTTGCTAAAGATCAGTCTCCACCCTTACCGGATTATCATCTCTTTGTATTTTCCAATTCTGACAGAAGATGTTTCAGTTATTATTATCCTGTTGAATACCACATGACTGTACCTTTTGACAGGATGAGGTCACCTGTCAGTTCTTAGGTTCAGTATGTGGGTTACACAATGTAGATCAGCACATTAACCTGCAAATCAGGTCCGGACATCACAAAAAAAAAAAAATTCAGCATCTGATTTTGCCCATTGTTTCTTTTTTAAAGTAAGATACTTTGTATGCAGATTAGTATGCAAAGTCAACTACAAGTAAACTATTTTATATTTTATGCATGTCATTTGAAACTGAACTTATAGTACATATAGTACTGTAATACAAAACATTGCTCGGAAACCTCAGTACCAATGATGTGAGTTTGGGGGCAGGGCTATCTATTCGCTGACCAATGGCTGAAAAGCTCATGTATAGTCTATTCTATATTTTAAGGCGGTTTTGTCATATTGCTGAGGTATTCAAATACGATAATACGAGTCTGTCGTGACTTAGCGTCTCACCAAAAAAAACGTGACTTTGCAAATATTGTTACTACCTTCGACCGCAGCGGCTTTTTAAAGCCAAAAAGTCCGACATTGGCTGAAGATCAAATGCCAGCCGTCATGTGCAAAGTCACGTTATTGAGAAAACAGAACATTTCCTCGAACATTTTATAGACCGCGGGCTGCGTACGATTTCTGACCTTTAATAAACAGTCAAGCTTTTGCAGCGCCGGCAGTTGGTTTAATTAAAAACAACACTGCTAAGGGAGCAAGAACAATCATAAAGTGTCTCAAAACCGCTGCGTATGGATGAAAACACATAAAGACGGGTGTATAGCATTAAGTGAAGCACGGGTGAGGTGTGACTAACTGCGGCCTGTGCTTCCTCATTTGCCTCATGTGACTGTGTGTCATTGTGGTTTGGCACATTCGGCGCACGCTGACAGATATAGACTTTACAACTCAGCGTAGCCAATACTCTGAGAACATTTTGAAACGTCTACCTGCTTGTTTGATACAGTCCGAGACTTTGAATACGATTGTGACACTCTCTCTTCTGTCATGTCGTTTTGTTTTTTTTTTTTTGCTGTCTCAGCCGATACTGAGACTGCAAAAGTGTTGGAAAACATTCCTCCTGAATGCTAAAAAAGGTAATCGACTCGTGTGGTTTGTTTCGCCGCAGGTTTTTGTTTGTGTGAGAGCACTGATCTGTGGAGGAATGCTGAGGAACAGGATATAGTCTCCATGACAATGCTGAACAATGGCTTGTGATCATGTAGAAACATTACATAAAAACATAAATATAGGACACCAAAACAAACGGTATAAACATCGTTGCTGGTGCGGTCTGCAAACTTTTTTTAGTCTTTTATAGTCAAAAAGCTGACCACAGTGTGCTTTGTGTGCCAAATTATCAGCTGTTGGGAAGAAGAAACTAACATGTTAGTTAGTTTATGTTGTGTTGATACATTTGCACACTGTTGAACCATATCATTATTTTATTATTGCATTACAATACAGCACAGTACAATACAGCAATAGGGTTTTAACCCTCCTTTGTGTTTGGGTCAATTTGGACCCGTATTTATACCTTTTGGTCATGATTTGTTTTCCTCATTTAGAGGCATGAATATTCAAGTTTTAACCACTGTAGTTGCGTAGGATTCAAACCGGTGCTCCTCGCCTCTCAAGTACGTCTCTGTACTCCGTGAGCTACCGAACAAACCTACCGTCTATGAAAACCATAGATATGAAGCTGGTGTGATGCTAATGTTCAAAAGCGTCAGTTTTCAAATCTCAATGCATACTGTTTCTGAAGTGTGGAAACTGCAGTAATATGTACTTATTGGTACATATTTCATGTCTCGCTAAAAAGTGCACCGAGATACGTTTATGCCATGAGACCAGGTAGGCTTTAACACAAATCTAAGTATAAATCGAAATGCAAATTGTGACAACGTGAAAATTGATACCAATTGGTTTTCGTGCGATCTGAACCTGACAAAATATGAAATGCATAAATTAGGGGGCGCCAACACAATTGGAGGGGTTTTCATTATTAAAATAACTTAAGGTAACACGTCGTTTTTGACTTTCAAACCATAAAAGCTTTGGCTGAGCTTCACACATGGATTCGGTTTCAAATCTATCCGAACAACGCCGTACTTATACTCTTTTTATTGATGAAGCTGCTTTATTTTGCTATCATGCGATGGAGGAGTGGCCAGTTCATGAGTCAGAACATAAAGCAATGCACCTGTATAGTCAAACATTACACAATAGTACACAGTGAGTCACCGCTGGGTTGTTTACAGCATTGTAGAGGTTTTTTTAGACCCTGAGTGATGTTTGCTCACAAAACGTGCTTTCCGCACAAGCGTGGCACAAACAGTCGGAGTCGAGTTATAATGTAACCTAGTTTCAGGTTGCAGCGTCGCTTTCGAAAACTGCCCATGATCGAAACGTTCAAACACCGATATCATCAATACGCAGCAAAATCCAGCAAGCAATCTGGAATCCACAGCGCCGGATGTGTTTTTAAATATCGTTCTTATAAATTCTCCACCTCGTTACTTCCTCGGAATCTCTTCTTAAATCTGGAGTTTTATCTAATCGCCGGTTGATATAATTGTAAATGGAAGATTTTGATTAGCTCCTCGGGGTTACGTTTCCACAGAAAAGCCCAGAATGCAGCTCTGACTTGAGAATTTCTTAGGAAATTCGTGGGACACAGCGGGGCGTCTGGAACGATGCGTTCCCATGTGCTGCGCTTCAACATCCTGTTGCACAATCATGTGCTTACACGTGGAAAATCAGCTACCACCGTTTGATTTTCTGCAATAGCTAACCTCTGAATACGGACGCTAATTCTAGACGGAGCGAAAATAGAGCTGTAAAACCCAACTGACAGCGAATGCTCGCATAAAACCAATAATTAATCAAAGGCTTTCCACCTGAGCTCCCTGGTGGAACAGAAACACAGGAAACTGGCTTCAGCGTCAGAACATCCATTATTCCTTGGAAAAGGTGTTAAAAACACCATAATATCCATTGCTCTATCACTTGCCGGTTTATTTTTTTTTTTTTAAAGCAAAGCCTCCCCATCTGTAATCTTACTCCAGCACACTATCTGTCCGCCCCAAAGGCAGATGACTTGAGATTTACATAGTTCCAGCAAAATGCCCATTACTCATGCTAAGCACTGTGTAAAATGCTTTGGGCAGTCAGTCGAACTGTAAATGCAATTCATTTCACCATATCCTCCTCCATCTCATCCTCATGCTCACTAACAGGCTGTGACCAACACCGCCCAGCCATATTTTACTGACAAATGAAAAGAGATTCCAGATGATAGGCTGTGAAAGAAATGAGAAACACATGAAAAAAAAAAAAAAAAAAATCTGCATTCCAGACGCCACTAGCGGATTTTCACAATGACTCAAAGACTCGCATTTAAAATGACTTGTCTAATCGGCTATGAATATATAAAGCAGACTTAGAATAAAAAAATCGCAGGGATTTGAGTCATATTACGGTTACGGTTAACCCTCGCGATTTTGGGGGGTAAGTGTTTTCCTGTTGTTGTCCATCAAGTTAAAGGGATAGTTTGCCCCAAAATGAAAATTCTGTCATTAGACATTAGACAAGACCTTCGTTCATCTTATGAGCACAAATAAAGATATTTTTAATGAAATCTGACCCTGCATAGAGCAATACATCGGTAAAACGGTCCACGAGACATCATATTCTCAATGTTTTCTTTAAGAGTTAATAACATTTAGTAATATCATTATCATTTCCTGTTTGGCTAAGGAAGCCCAATGAATGTAAAGCCTTTTAACACTACAAACATGCTTTACAATTAAAGAAATGAATTGCTTTCATGCTAAAAATGAATACTTTTGACAAGAATGATTCACGTAAGATGGTCACTGGCCTAGAAAATGCAGGTTTATTCTAAATAAATGGATCACATGGTCAGCCATGTCTTAAATTCAACATAATAAACCCCTCATTTAAAGTCTTAATTAAAGCTACCTGCAATTGTTAGTCCCATCATTTATGTTATTAAAATTTTGAATGCATTTTATGTAACATTTTCTCTTACCGAACAAGGTGTGACTACATTTCCCATCATTCTCATTATGGGCAAAACACATAGACAGCATCAGCTAGTAAGTAACGTGTATATATGTTTCTGTTGCAGTACTGCTAAAAAACACGTACTGGGAAGTGAAAGCACAGAAAGTATGCGCTTCTCCTTTAACATCAATGTAGAGAAACAGCACTGATCTGTTCAAACACAACACGATTAAAAAATAAATAATCACTTCAGTTTTACATCACACGGCCTAGACTGTTCTAGGAGTCTAGTCTATAGACAGTCCTTGAATGAATGTATGCAGAGAGAGGGAACGCGTTAGAGGGGGATTCTCCCAAAGCCATGTGCTGATGTGGATAGAGCAGCTGTGGCCCGCATTAAACGCATTCCTCGAGCTGCAGGATGAGTCAGTGAGCTCTATGCTAACCAGGCCTCTGACTCACAGCCACATGACTCAACACAATCAGCCCCAGCCAGAGGGCACAAGGCTTTTGACCCCACCTGTCCCGGCCACCGTCAAAACAGCACCACCGGCCTATGGCTGCGGCTGACATGTCATCCGTTTGCTTTTCCATTTCCATATTCACGATGAAGGAAACTTATATGAGCAGCACCACGATTATCAAAATGAATAAACACACTTCGCCCATAAAGCGTCCTACGCGCATTCATTCACTATTAGTGCAGAAATTATACAATTTTATTTCAATCGTCTGTGCATGGCAAGGGAGTCGGTAAGTGTTGATTCATTTAGCTAATTACGTCAGTGAACTAATGATTCTAATTGTACACATTTACTACTATCTAAGAATGCCTTGAAATGAATAACCATCAGTCTCATTAAGTCACTTAAAAAAAATAAAAATAATAAAGCAGACACACCAACCCAAATAAGTTTTCAAATAAACATGTCCTATAAACTCTTCAAATATTGGTGTCTCACATTTTAAAGCAGTCAGTGCAGTTTTGTAAAGAAGTCAAATGTTTGTGTGTGTGTGTGTGTCTGTTTGTGTGTAAAAATATTCAGATGTAAGCCCTTTTTTAGGCTATTTGTTGATATTTTACTGTAATTTAATTGCACTTTTTTGTTACTTTTACTATATTTTGCTCATTGTTCTTACACATACACATTTATGTATGTATATGTATTTATATATATGTGTGTGTGTGTGTGTGTGTGTGTGTGTGTGTGTGTGTAAACTTGAAGTTTTCAGTCATTAATTGCTAGCAAATTTCACAAATGTTTACAAAGACACGGCAAGTAACGCATTTAAAGCTTTTTCAGCGTATCCCTCCCACGGCCAATGACCACCTTAACCAACCTCAGGTCCGCATCATTACGAGACGGTAAATAAGGGTGCTGAGCTCATGGAAAGACGCATCTGGAGGACTAAGCTTAGACCACTCCGACCAGATGTTGTCAACATTTTATTCATTAGTGTCATCATTCAAGTCGTTTGGAAAATTTTAAGCGAACATCCAACTTTTGGAGTCACAAGTGTGACGCTGATAATGGAAACCTAACGAAAGTGGGACGTTTCCTCAAGTACCTACTTCCTTGCCTGGTGCAGAAACTGGTTGCACCTGTTATATGTCACGGTGATACACTGGTACATTTGAATTAACAACACTCTTGCGCAATGGAAGGCACACCCAAGTGCTAAACCGGAATTATGTGTATTTTTCATGAAGGGTGTGAGGTAAAAACTAGAGTAAAAATGACCAAATCTATTTTTTTTTTTAATGAAATGCTGAGTGATATTTTTTCTTTTTTTGGTGTGAGGTGTTTAAAGCTCTTGACGGTCTTCAAAACAATTGTTAAGAAGAACAGTACAGGCATGAATCATCGTGATGTAAGATTACGGGCAGAGCTGTCATGCAAGCGCTCCTGATCGTAAAGGAGATTTTGCACAACATATAGCATTCATACAGTGGCAGAAATAAGTGGGACTTCCCACAGAGAGCATAAATCACCCTCATTAATCAGTCATATGTTAAGAACCTTACCAGTTGTGTATTGAGAAACACAGACTATTCTGCCCTGCTAAAATAAAACATCTTAAACCAGCCTGAACTCGTTTGCTAGTTTCATCCGACGAGCTAAGACCACCAGCGTAGTCTGCGTTATCCTTTCTGTATTGAAGTTTCTGTATAAAATAAAGAATCTGCCAAGTTGATTGTTGAATCGGCCCTGCTAAAATAAAACATCTTAAACCGACCTCAAATGGTTTGCTAGTCTTATCCGATCACCTCAGACGGTTCTGTTGGTTGGTTTTAAGAGTTGTTTTGAACACTCATCAAGTGCAAGACCAGCTTAAACCAGCTAACAGTTTGCCCAGATCTGGGAGACCAGTTTAAACCAGACACGTACCTGCACCACCCTTAGTCATTTACAAAGAACATTATCAGTTCTGTATTAACAAACAACAGTACAGACGGGTTAAATATCAGTAATACATTCAGTAATAATAATAAAATATGAAAATGTACAAAACTAAAACAATTCATTCTGCCCTTAAACCACCATGAAATGGTTTTGTTGTATAAAATGATTCTGTTGGTTGGTTTTAAAACACTTTTTAGGCTCTAAGACCAGTTTAAACAAGACCACCGATGCAGTCTTATCCTTTCTGTATTGAGAAACCTCAGCAAAGACAGGTTTTACTCAGTTGTTAGTCTCTTCCGACAGCCTCAGGCTGGTTCTGGATACTTTTTACGGTGCTCAGACCAGCTTAAACCAGCTAAGACCAGCTTGGCCAGCCTAAAAGACCCCATTTGTGACCTTGGACCACTTTTTGAAACTGATTCATACATCCGAAAGCTAAATAAATAATCTTTCCATTGATGCATAGTCTGTTAGGATAGGACAATATTTGACTGAGATACGGCTATTTGAATATCTTGAAAAACAGCCAAACATTTAAAGTTTTTAAATCCAAATTCAGTTTTAAGCAGTGCATACTACTAATTAAAAAATTTGTTAAAATGTACTTAATATCTTCATGGAACATGATGTTTACTTAACCTCCTAATGATTTTTGGCATAAAAGATAAAATCGATACTTTTCACCCATTTCATTTGACTGTTGCTACGAATACACCCCAGCGACTTTGAGACTGGTTTTGTGGTCAAGGGTCACATTTATCCAGCTAACACCAGCAAACTGGCCTACACCAGTTCAAACTATTTTGAGGACGTTTTTCGTAAAGCCTGGTGAAAACCATCGCTAAACAAAGTCTTTGAAATTTAGTTTTGTTCATAGAGAATGACTCAAGTGTGCATAAATCTCAGATGTAAAAAAAAAATGTCCAGATGGAGCCAATTAAACGTATCCACACACACACACTTATCCACTCAGGGGTGATTCATTTCAGGCTTGACAGTTACCAAGTCCAGCACAGAAAAACCCACACTCATGTGTTGACCTGAGAGCTTTCGCTCTCACGAAACCTTGTCACCGAGACGGTGCGGTAAAACCGGTGGCTCTTAAAGCAGACTCGGATGAAGCAGATTCGTTTATGAAGGATTTCCTCGGGTATAAGCGCGCACTTCTCACACCACCTGCGTCCTGCTCGGGCCGACAAGTCAAGCCCGCCTTTGAGAAAGGCTCCTATTCATGGAGCCGAGGATGTTCTGGTGAAAACTCAAACCGCACCGGCCGTTTGAAGTGTGATCCGTCGGACTGCGGAGCAGCACTCTTGGGCTTTACACTGCAGCACGCAACTCCACAGCTAAATCTGACACTTAGCTCAGCGTTTGCACAGAGGCAGGCCGCTGCGCTCTCTCTCTCAAAGAGCGGTATTTGCTCTCCGCCGTCACAGGCAAACAGTCACATGCGTGATTACGCTGCGAACGCGATAAGCTATCGCGTGTGGCCGAGCACACGGAGCAAAGTTTCGATGAAAGTCATAGCGGTTCGGGAAGACGCCACGTTTCTAGGTAGAGCCAGGACGGCCTTCGTCGGTGACTTTAAAAACCGTTGAGTTGAATGAACCGAATGTTTTGACTTTATGTAAGTTGTTGTGAACTGGTTCGTACGGAAGTCGGTTTCCCTCTCCAGAGCAAAAAAGAAAACGGTTAATATTACGTGGCGTTAAATTGCAACTATATAAAAATGCGAATAAGCTATTAAGTCACTTTTTGATAGACACAATACAAGAAAACAAGTCATAAAGTAGCAGTTGTGCTTTTAAATAATATATATATATATATATATATATATATATATATATATATATATATATATATATATATACAGCAACTGTCTGATATGAAGTCACACAAGAATTAAAGATGGAATGATAAGAATAATCATGTTTTGAGATGTAAAGTCATAATTGGGAAAAGCCGTCAGATGTAAAGTCACGATATAATATGAGCAATCGTAAAAAAACAAGTCAGCTCAAGAATTAATTATGAGAAATGAATTTTAAAATCTAAAATCGTCATCACAGCTGTCAGATGAAAAGTTGTGAGAAATAAAGTTGCGAGATATTAAGTAACACTGTTACAAATAAAGTCACATTGTGACAAAGTAAAGTTACTATAAGTTGTCAGTTACGTTCAATAAAGTAGCAGTTATGAGTTATGTTTTACACTTACGAGAACTATGTTGCAATAGTCATACTGTGATATCAAGTCAAATTGATCTTTATTTATTTACTTATTCCTAAAACAAAAAAAAAAACAAAAAAGCTTGTTTAAAGTGTTTTTGTTTTGGCGAGTATATATGAAGTTTGGGGAGTACAGAGAAAATAAAAAAACCTAGGGAGAACCACAGATCTCCATATAGAGATCGTTTACGTCCTCTTAGTGACAGGAACATGACAAAACGTTTGGGAAATGAGCCTCAGTGCCTTGCATAAGAAAGCTTAATCAGCACATCAGACCGTCACGTTTCTGCAAAAAAAAAAGTTCCTTCAACCCTATGCAGAGATGCCTTTACTGAAAAGCTTGCGCAACGTGAAACGCAAACAAAGAAAACGCGCTCGGCTGCGCCGGTTTACAAACATTTTTTAGAGATCAGCCAAAGCTCAGGACATTTCCTGGCATAAGTACGATTAGTGAGACGACGAAAAAAAAATAAATAAACAGGGTGATTTTCCATGCCCTCTCTCACTATCCCTGGCCCCACAAAAAAATGCAAAGCTCAGTTATGACGATTGATAATTAATAAAAAAAAGAATCGATCGAGTATGCGCTGGCTCACCGTGCAAAAGTTAAAAAAAAAAAACGCCATTTATGGTAAGCGGCGCTTAATGTAGACTCTTTAAACACTGGCTGTAGCTTTCACCTGCACCTGACGGAAAACCGCACGCAATCATGTTCAAGCACGTTCAACATCTGCACATAATAGTCAGGTATGTTTCCTTCATTAAGTGCATAGTTTTCCTTTAAAGGAGCTGTCCGGGGAGGGTCGCGGTGTTATCAGAGCGTGGGGAATGTTGACAGGCGGGATGGTGCAGAGATAACGCTCACACATCCCTGAGAGCGAGAGGCCATGAGTGACGCACGCAAGACTCTCACCCCTGCTGGTCTCCTCTCTTATCCCAAACCATCTCCTCTTTATCTCTTATTTTATTATTGTTTTGGTCTTAGCGTCTCTTCTAGAGCGTTTTAATGTTTTTGCTCTCAGCGTGGTTTCCTGACTCTCTCTAGTCTTTATCCGTCGGCCCCTTGAGCGGGGTTTGACATAATTTACGGGTTTACAGATGTTTCGACGTTGACGCTGGAATCTCTGCAAGTTTCACAACGTTTGGGGTTTTTTCCCGCTCTTAATTCCTAGACACAGTAAAATTTTGCGATTGCAGAATTCAGCACATCCGTTTCTTGTGCCCCTTTCCTTCGTGTTCAAAACAGGAAGTCCTCTGAGGCCATTAGCCGAAAGCTATAGAAACATTTGAGAAACTCCACTTTAAAAAAAAAAAAAAATTTTTTTTTTTTTTTTTTTACACAGGCTCCCAATACATTTGTAAGTTTAACCCCTTAAAAACAAGCATAAAAATATAAAAATAATATAAAAATAAATGTCTATAAAAATAAAAACATAATACTGTTGTAAATTACAGTACTGTAAAATAAAAATATTTAGCAAATTTAATGAAATGTGATACCTGCTTCACTCTGAAATCAATGCAGTTATCACGGAGATCTGTTTATTTAGTTTCATTAATATTTGTTATAACTAATTAATAGCTTGTCAACACACAAACCCTATTTACTTTATTTAATTAATTTTTTTTTATTGTTCTTACTGTTTTGGTACATTTAATAAACATTGCATTTAATGCATGTAGTATACTAAATATAAAAAACTTAAATTGTTTTTAGTATTTAATGATCAAATTGTAATCTATGGTCTCATTCTCAATGCACTGCAAAAGTCGAGTGCATTTTACAACAAAATGTCGTTTCTATTTTTCCGCTTCAAAATTCTTATTTCAGTGTTGCTTGCTGTTTATTTGTACCTATTTCTAAAAGTATCCATTTCTGATTAAAAATAGTTTCTACGTCAAAGTTGACTGATAAACGCTTGTGTATAGGAACTCTCAAACTCCTCAAACTGGCCACTTATTCGCCGTGCAAGAAATACAGCGTGTGCATTAAAACCAGCAACTTCTTCCGTTAAGACGAGTTCTGTGTGGGTTTTATAAATGAAACCTCCACAAATGTCTGTGGGTTTCTATGACTTCTAACTTCAGCGGGCCGCAGAAGTACAAGCGCAGGCTGACAGATGGAGCGCTGCTGCAGCTCGCTCTAGAATGAGAGATTCTGCACCCAGTCTTCAGGACCATACCACGCTCGACTGTGAGCTCTGGGCCCAAATATTCCCACAAGAGAGATGCAATATGGCCGCCGCGATTTAATCATGAGCTAATGTGAATGTAGTAGTGCGAGATAAGGTCGACTGAGCTGTGAAATCCACTGATTCTGCCTTATGTGACTAAAAGTTTGAAGGCTCAAGCTGCAGTAGATACACTTTAGCATAGAGACCATTTCTAGCTATTAAAACCTTGTTTATTCTTACACATATTCTGCATGACCATATTCCACATCCGTAATCCTAATTCCTGTATAGTAACTGCCATACTATTAATAGAAAACAAATTAGGGGTTTATTGAGGGTTTATTGATATATATTGTAAAATAATATATTTCAATGCAAACTTAAAGTAATGTTTTCAGTAAACTTTATAGTAATAGTTTATCGCATTATTTAAAACAGTTTATATTGAAATCACATTATTATTATTTATTCATTTTATTATATTGTTGTTGTTATTAATATTATTATTGTTGTTATTGGTATTTATTTTTATTATTATATTTTTTTCTTTTAGATATTTTACATAATACTGGTAATCAAATAGTTTCTAGTCCCCACCGCCTTTTTTATTTTATTTATTTATTTTATTATTTTTGAGGGTTTTTTTGTAAAGGAAGTCATTGCAGACCATAAACAGTTTAGTTACCAACATCTTTCTTTTGTGCATTCATATAGCTTTGGAACAAATTGCTTGTGAACTGATGACAGAATCTTCATTTCGACTCAATCATCCTTTCAGTAGGCTTTAATGACGTCATTTCATACATACTTCTATTGTCCTTGAAATGCTGTTGACTTTAAATAGTGTATTAAAGTAAATGTTTTCTGCCAGATGTGTTCTGTGCAACGTACATTCTGTACAGACAGGCATTAACAGTAAACTAAAATGTGCTTCAGCGACGTTTCTACTGACACTACGCGAATATATCTCAAATGAAATCTCTGTAATAATTATGAAGTTGCAGTTGAATACGTTTAAACTACATTAACTTGAATATGATGATGTGCAAGGACTTCCTTTCCGCGTGTCGATCCCTGCATTTCCGTTTATTACATCATTTTTTCTAGTACTAATTAAACATTGTCGTACAGTTAGATCATGATTGTGTTTCCACATCCAGATTTTTCATCAGAAAGTCTTATCAATCCGTCATCGCTCGCTGAAAGGATGCCAGCTGAGTCTACTCTAGGAATGTGGGAGCTTTACAAGTGTGTCGGTGCCAAAAAGGGCTTCTGCGGAACGTATCAGGAAACCTTCGCTTCATTTGTTTTGCTTTGGCCTGCAATAAAGCTTCTCAGATGGCAGATGGTGGGCTTAGATGATCATGTTGAGGATCTGAAAGAGCTGGCGAGAGAATTCAATCAGAAGACTCATAGTAGTGCAACTGTACCGGCCAACTATGACTGTGTTTGTGTGTGTGTGTGTGTGTGTGTGTGTAACACATGGGCTGCATAAACAGAGTTATTGCACAGAGCGAAGGGTGGTATTTGGTGGATAAGGCTAAGTTTGTTCCTCGGTGAATATTTCACACTGTGGAAATGTGTTTCAGAGGGATGTGTAAAATCTAAAGGGCCTAAGTGAAAACAGAGCAGAAGAGAGAAGTGCAAACACGTGGACTTTACAGTTGCTAGGTTATCCTTTAAGCTGCCGTTTCTACTGATATATTATAGCGGTTTTAAAGAATTTTGCTGCCTCGAAAACTGCCAAAAAGCTTTATTACTTCGCCTTATGGGATATAGCTGGCATGTATTTCACAGCAGAAAAAAAAAGGGTTATGGATGGTTTACCTTGGCCCGGGCCGGCCATTGTGAACCTAACACAAAGCAGATTATTAGTCATGCAAACTACTGCACTGCTATTTAATAAGTTAACAGGTGAAAAATACTGATGCGTTTAAGAATGGAATAACAATAGGATATAATACATTTGATAAGCTCATCCGGTGTAATTAAATGAATATTTTTTCACAAGAGGAATAAGGAAATTGATTACAAATGTATGATTGCAGGACACTGTGATCGAATATTTGAGCAATAAATTACACAATTACAAAAATGTTTTTTTTAAAATGCTCACCATGGCTGAATCTATTTGATCAAAAATACAGAAAAACACTGTAATTTTGCGAAATATTATTTCGATTTAAAATGATGGCATTCTATTTTAATACGCTTTAAAATATACATTTATTTCTGTGAAGCAAAACTGAATTTTCAGCATCATTACTCCATTCCTTCAGAACTTTTTCAGGACACTTAAAAAAATGTCAGCGTTTATTCAAAATAGACATTTTTATGCTACAACGACTATACGCGTGTTCAATATTTTTTTCTTTCTTTTTCTTTTTTATTCAGCAAGGGTGGATAGTAGCAAAAGATTTCTATTTCGAATAAATCAAATACTTTTTTTTTTTTTTGATTCTTCGATGAATAAAAATTGATCACAGGTTCCAAAAAACATCAAGCATGTAATAAAAATTAAGCGCAGCGTCACATAAACAACTGAAATGTATCAAATTTATCCCGTGAGCCGTATAAATGATAAATGTTAACAATAATAAGTCTTATTGAGTTTTGTCGCACATAATTTAAGCGAGGGTTAATCAAAAAGGAAATGCGCCAGGTGTATGCTAGAGGACAATGATACATCACACCAGATATTTCATATATCTAAATATAAACTTCTTCCTTTAAATAATACAGTCAGCGCTTTCCCAAAAGTCAAAGTGGAATAAGAGATAAATACATTGAACTTCTACTAAAAGTAAAGATAACAGACCCGGAACAGTCGCTCAATAGAGGGCAACACGCTTATAGATTCGCTCGGTTGACCCACATTTAACAAGAAAGTCAGGTACTTTCCCTACAAAGGCTATCTAAAGCTGACCTTGGCCCAAACATAACGTTATACACACAGAAAGAAAACTGGAAGAGTGGAAGGGAACAGACGAAGAGCATGACTGTATTAGCGCATGATTTAAACATTAGTAAGATTTCGACAACCTGGACATCGAACGCAAGTCTTGCTAATGTTATGATCGAAACATTAGTAAGACTTTACCATGTTCTGACAAGGCAGAATGTCCCTTTTGGTTCGGAGAGCCTCCCATAACGCCTACTTCTCACATTACAAGCCAAAACACGCATAAGCGTGGGCTGTATTAAATTAGGCTCAATTAAGTCATCACTACAAAGAACAGACACTAACCAGGCAGTCTTGAAAATAACGCGGGTCCGATTTCTAATTTAGGCGGGGGTAATAAAATGCGTAATAGCTCCATTTAGGAAATCCCCTCAAGCCGATCAAGGTGACATACTGTTGCTCACAAGAAAGGAAAGCTCAAACCAATCTGCGCAAATGTGCATGTGTTTGTTCGAATGCGTGCCGTGGCGGGCATGTGACCACGAGCGGGCAAAGTAAACCTCTGACGGATGGTGAGGAAGAGTTTCCGCGACTTGCGGGAATGCTGCCAAGTTGAGGAAAACGGGGAGCCAAGATCCCTAAAGAAATGCGTCTGATGACACAAGTGAGAATTTCCATGTCTCATGCACCGATTTTAACATCCGTGCCCGGCCAAATTAGACAAAGTCATGGAGAGAGGCTGCTATTTTTAAGCGAACATGAGATGACGTGCCCGTTTTAGCTGACTTAGTCAATGCAGCAGTTACAGATGAAGTTGACCACGAAACAAAAGAACATCAGTCAACACGTCTGCGTGACCGAAGGCAACGCTTGCTTAAATTTCCAGAGGAATCGGCGATTGATGATCATGAGTGAAGTGATTCGCAATCGCTAATATACTCACAAACGTCATTATGTTCCAAACTAACGTTCTAAGAACTTTGGCGAATGTTACAATATGAACAAATGTTACCTTTTTAACAAGAATAGAACGTTCATTCAGTTATCAGAGCTTTAATGTATTTATACACCACTCATGGCATATTCATATAATGTTAATTTTACAAATGACTTCCATTTTTACATTTACGTTATTTTTAGAGAACATTCCAGAAATGTTTTTCAGAAAAATATAAAGTAACACTTTATTTCACCGTTGCTTATTAGCATGCATTAGTGATATTAATGTCTCATTCTACATAAGCTTATCCAGCATCCCTAATCCTACCCAATACCTAAACGTAACAGCCACCTTACAAACTACTAATAAGCAGCAAATGGAGAATTTATTGATGGAAATGTCATATTAAACAGCGTTATCTGTTCTAAAGTGTTACTAAATATAAAAAAAGAAGTTTTGTTTTCTCATTCATATAACCAAGAACTTTTTTAAAGACTTTTTTGAAGTTCAGAGAACAATCAAAAACACAATAAGTGAGAAAATCCATATATAAAATACCAAACCGACCCTATCCTAATTTTTGTATTAGCTGTATAATAAAACCTTTTATTAGTTATAACTTGCCATGTGTGTTTAATGTCACCTATTTTAAATGGGTTACATTTTATAATGGATTATTTACAGAACTCACCAGAATAACGCATTGGTATATTTGCATGTTATACTTTAAATTTTGATTTTGGGCTGATTTCTGTGACACCTTACCCCACATACTGCATCAACCGCTATCGGGGCATGCCGTCACACAATTTCAACGGATTGAATCTTCTAGTAAACATCGTAACAAGTGCTATGTCTAGTCCTGGCCTCCCCAGTTCAGGTCATGCCTAATGATTTGCCTTTTCAATACAAATGAGGTATTTTTCAGTTCTCAGTACGGCCACAGGCGGCGGCCTTCATACAACATGAGTCAGACTGATACCACAACAAAATGAAACCAGGACCCGGCCGACCATAATCTCCACTGCTCTCACAGACACTTGTGCTTTAGGATATAAAAGCCAAACCACACCAAATTACATTCATAACATCCTGAAACTATGTAAGGGATAAAACGCATCAGCTGTCAACAGTCCCAGACAGTAATATTTTGTAATAATAACCCCTGACTGTGCATTTTCCAGGTTATTAGATGGATGGATGGATAGATAGATAGATAGATAGATAGATAGATAGATAGATAGGATATTTGATTATATTTGACTTCATATTATATTCACCTTACATGGAAAGTAATTTATCGTCACTGACCAATAGAAATAAAGTAAAAAAAATAAATACTTATTAAGATCTTCTTAATTATTTCAACCTGTTGTAGATTTGATTTCATTCTTAATGTGGTAAAAAAAAAAAAAAAAACGTGCCGGAAAACATAAACAGTAACTCTAACCAAACGGAGTTCTGTAGGCCATGGGAAACGTCTGTCGGGGCAGCTATCGCGACAGGTTACTGTAAATTAATCACACTACTCTCTTGTTTTGCTCGTTGGTGAAACTGAAACATTTCTTTTTTTGCCACTGGCTAAAAATACTCAAGCCGCGTCGACAATCGGTGGGAGCGGCGTACGGGAATATTATCGCCACGCCCACTTGTATTTTTTCTTTTCTCGCGAGCATAAAACTGAGCCGAGAGCCTGCAGAAAACAGCATAACGCTTTAGCGCTCGTTCACAACTTCTGACAGCATCATTCCTTCACAACAACACTTCACTATGTCCGATACGCTGGGAGAAAGCCTCATCCGGGTAAGTCCAATTGAGTTTTTGTTTTGGTTTTCCCTTTTTTTGGGACCGCGTTCGAATTGCCAAGTGCGTTTCGTCCTGCTGATTCATAACGTTATTCGTTCTTTTCCCGCCAGAATCTCATCAACCTGGGTTTAGATGAGCCGTTTCTACACCTATCCCGGTCGGTCGCGCCGAAGAGCCTGAGCCTGAGCTCCGAGCGGCTCGCCGAGGACGTCTGGCAGACGGACACCTGGAGCCAACCCAGCAAACCCCAGTTTCCTCCTAAAGCAGACCGGTCCATGAGTCTGACTGACACTGTCAACAGAATGAAGCCCCACGACGTGCCCCCGCCGCCCGGATTCCCCTGGCGCCCCTGCCCTCGAACCGGTACAAGACCGAGCTGTGCCGGAGCTTTCAAGAGCACGGCAGCTGCAAGTACGGCAGCAAATGCCAGTTCGCTCACGGCGAGAGCGAGCTGCGAGGGCTCTACCGCCACCCCAAATACAAGACTCAAGCCTGTCGCACTTTCTACCAGTTTGGATACTGTCCCTACGGGAGCCGCTGTCACTTCATCCACGAGGAGAAAAACTCTCCGACGCTCGACCAGAACCGGCGTCAGCTGCGTCAGAGCGTCAGCTTCGCCGGTTTCACGCGCAGCAGCTCCCCCCCGGCTTTACACGAGCACCTGAGCTTCACCCGTGCGCCCTCGGTCTCCCCGCCTCCCGCTGATATCCTGTCCCCGGTCTTCAGCGACTCCTCCCGCGACATGTTCCCCTTCAGCCGTCACAGTACCGGAGATATCTACGGCAACGCGCCCTTCACGCCGGAGCCTCGGTCGCGGTGCGTCTGCGGACACGGAAATAACTCCCAGGGCTCCGGCAGCGAGCTGTACGCGAAGGAAGACCTGAGCAAAGCCAACCTGCATCGCTTCGCCTCGGAAGACTCGCTGTCAGACCGCGAAAGTTACAGCAGCACCGGCAGCGGCTCCGAGTCCCCCACCTTCGACGGCTCCAGCGGGAAGCGCCTGTCCGTTTTCACGCGGATGTCTGTGTCCGACTGAGGACTTTACCGCCATTCCCCCCCGATCATTCAATCAGCAAAAATAATAATAATGTGCAACGAGTCTTAATACTGTTAATTTATTATTCCATGTATTGCTAAAAGAGATTATTTTCATACCAAGCTGCCCTCCGAAGCCCAAGCAGGCACGGTTTTTTGTTTTATTTTTATAACGGCGTATTATTAGCTAGCTATTTTCTGTGACATTGTCTTCCATTTGCTTTCGCTTTTCTTGCTTTTCGACGTCGTTTGGCGGCAAGCGTTACAGACAAGTGCCTTAAACTATCATAACCTATGCTAGCGGCATAAGCAGAGCTTGTGTCAAATACACGTGCATATAGAAATATGTATGTATATAGCATATATCCAGTGTGTGAATTGGGGGGTGACCTTTTAAAGGAGCTCCCCGAATAATTTGCAACTTGTGTATATCTACCAACAATGTGACAAACTTGAGAAAATGACCATACATTCACTCACAAAGAATGCACTTTACAAATCAATACCGGGTGAATGTTTCCATGTAGCATTTTTAACCAAAGCATTACGATGTTGGGTACCTGTTTTGTACAAGAAAACTAAGAAACAAACCTAAAAAACCAAATATTTATATTGGACAAGAGCTGTCAAGTTAATGTTTTGACAACCCTGGTCGGGTCCTTACTCAAGGAAACTTGTCTTTATCAGGGACTGTAACAGTACAGTATTTCTGTAGAATAGTTTGCTTTGTTTGCATCGTTTTCTTTTTTTGTAATTGTATAGACATAACTAATATATTTATTAAGTATTTATTGAAGGTATAGCGATGTATTTTTTACTTATTTATCAACCATGTGTCATGGCCTTTAAGAAAAGAAGAAGAAAAAAAAAAAAGTTTTGACACGAAATGATGGAAACGATTTCAAATGACCAAAAAATGTAATAAATGCAGATTTTGAAAACCGGTCGTGTTGATCTCGATGTGTTCTCTGCTCGATGCACCGCAGAGGAGCCCCGTCGTACGCTCCTCACTTAGTCACGTGCCTAAGAAAAAATGCTGTTTTGTGAATACTCGGACCGGGGTTAAGTTCACGTTTGGCATACGCGGAGATATTTTCACACAACAACGACGAGATCTGACCTGAATCTCCAAGACAGCTATGTGTGTCGCAAAACAAAATGTGAAGCAACCAGGTAGCCGTCTGTAGAGATCCGAGTCTGTCCTGCGTTTCCAGTGGCGTTGTCGGATCTGTGAGTTGGCCGGTTTAATGGAGCGCAGTGAGATCTCATCAGGCATGACGGTGTCGTGCTGAAGCGTTGTATAAACCCGCAAGTTCGTGAATGTGGCTGAAGAGTCGCATATGAATTACAGAAATACGTCTGAACCGGTTCTGCCCATTTTTCCCCTTCAGCTCGCTGACTGCAGCCTCCCTTAACCTTTTCATAAACTGCTGCAAACATACATTCATATGCAAAGTTTATCGGAAAACCTGATCAAATGACTTGTGTAGTGCTTCTGATGGTACGTAGAAATGGTCGAAAAAGATCGAATGTATCAAAACTTAATTTTTGATTAATAAAAAGTATTGTTAAGAGCTTCATTTGGACAACTTTAAAGGCGATTTGTCAGTTTTTATTCATTTTTTGCACCCTCAGATTCCAGATTTTCAAGTGGTTTTATCTCAAACTACACATCAATGGAAAGCTTATTCAGATAATGCAAAATTTTGAATAATTTTGCCATATGACTGGTGTTAAACCAGTGCTACTATTAAGCTAATAATATGTACACCTGAAGTACTAATATGTGCCTTTAAAGTACTAATACACACCTTTAATGGGTAAATAAGGTACAAAGGTGTGTACTTTTTTTAAAAAAGTACAGTGACAGCTTATTAGTAAAACTACCCCTTTAAGAAGACATTTCGATCTGCGCCACATTTTTGGTGCCAATACCTTTTTGTGTAGATATCACATTTAAGTCAGAAATCGAATCTAGTTAAAGCCACAGTAAAACAAATATGGATTCATGAAAAGGGGAAAGAAAAGTACAAGTGGCTATTCTTGTTCTCCGTGTTATTCATATAGTTGCAAGACATATGTGATGAAATCTAAAAAAGACCCCACCTCTGTGATCCACCCTAAAAGTGCTTCAGTTCCGAGCCGAAAACACGACGTGATCTTTTCATTCTCGCGCTCATCCACATCCTGACAGGTTGTATAAATACGACGACCACCGTAACTCAAAATAAACATAACGGTGTCGCGTGTGGGAAGATGGCACTTTGAGATATCGCATGTCGCAATTCGGTCCGAATGAGGAAGTGTGGGCCCTGCCAAATGCCACAGGAAAATCTGATCGAATTGACGAGAAAATCGCTCCGTCATTCCACTTCGACGGAAGTCTTTAAGTTACTGCAGGGCGAATATCTGTGGCGTCGAAGCCACCGTCGCGTGTAAGAGTTAAGTGAACTTTATAGTCCATTTCTCCGCGCTCGTCTTCTACGCCAGAACACACACAGGATGTGTAACCATAACAACAGCGGCGGTCCAGTAAAAGCAAATAACCAGACGAACACACAAATGGCCCGTCTTCTCCCTCTCTCTTCTTTTCAACGTGCTTCAGGACGCTATTGGTGCGCTGCACTGCAAACAGTGGCAGCTGTTATACAGCGCAGTAAAGCCGGGCCTGAAAATTTGCAATAACAGTGAGTGGCTTGTGATTACCTCACTGTTTACTAATGCTTCTGTACCCTGACAGCTCTCCGTGAGTAGAAAGGATGCTTATTTTACCAGCTCATGAGGTACACCCTGCTCGTTTTAAACTGGAATTTCATTTAAAAAGTCACATTTGTTCGACGGGTTTGCTTTAAAGTCATTTTAGTCATGTGTGACTAACCTAAGACGGATTACTCTTAATATATTTAGCTCAGATATATATATATATATATATATATATATATATATATATATATATATATATATATATATATGTGTGTGTGTGTGTGTGTGTGTGTGTGTGTGTATGGAAACACACAGTTCTCCAAACAGAGTCAGCAGTTTCAATGAGGAAGTAGCTACAAAAGGCCACACATTAAATAACTTCTCAAATGGTCACTAAGGCCAAAACAGATATGCTAAATTGATGGTGTTTATGTTTAAAATGACATTAAACCCTTAATTTATATTATTTAGATTGCGTTATTATTTGCTCACCCTTGAAGATTGCGTTATTATTTGCTCACCCTTGAGCTGTTTTAAACATGTATGAGTTTCTGGCCAGCGCAGATGAAAATCGATAAGAATGTCGGAAAGCGAACAGTTGATGTATCCGTTGACGTCTATGACAATAAATAACTAAATAATAATATTAATTCGATTACAAAAACGCGTATATATACGTACTATGGAAGTCAATTACCGACATTGCAGAGAAGAAAGGCACTCATACAGGTTTGGAACAACATGGGGAGAATAAACGATGGCACAAAATTTTGATTAAAAGTTAACCGACATGATTTTTCAGTAGTTAATTTGTTGATTGTTCTATATCTCAATCCCCTGAATCCTGAATATCTAGTAACTTTTAGGAGCACGGATACCAAATAAGATGAAATTCACTTCGATATACAGCATTACAAGCGACGAGGAAGCAAATCTCAACAGCGACAACAAAAAAAGGAAGTAGAGAGAAACGGACGGTTTCCATGAGGTTGCCATGGCAACAAACCTAAAGTCAGACGGTCAAAACTGCTGTTTTGTTCATTTCCTTTTTCTTCTAGTCTCAGGACTGATGTGAAATTCATGATTTCTGATCTGATATACGCTATGACGTAATTGCTCTTTTAGCTCGCGGACTATAAATGCGTAAGCCATTGTTCAAAACAAAAACCATGATTGAATTTTGTTTCTGGTAAGTTAGCCGTCCACCCCGGTCTATCAATGTTTAACAGACCGTAGTACTTTAACCCTTCACCCGTTTACGAGCCAGTTTTAAGACACACCACGATGCACGGTGTTGGTGACAGCCTGGGTGTCTAATGTTTAACCTGCTTGCTGCGATACGTTTATGTTCATTGACTAAAGAAATGTCAAAGAAGACAGAGCGGAGTTAATGTTCCATCGGTTAGATTTTAAAATCTCGCCTTATCAAATCGCCACGACTATGGCCTGAGTGCAACAGTGACCTTAAATAAGTTTTACAGTCCAACTGCCGGCATAATAATAGTGCTGATTATCACAAACAAATCTCAACCTGTCTATCGGTTTCTTAAAAAAGGCAAAACGTAATAGTTTAAAAAATATAAAGGCCATATTTAGTATAGCAAAAGTATCCCAAAATTGCTTTATCAATAAGCAATAGTTATGCAAATGTATTTGCAGTATGCTCAGCATAAAATAAATCTATTTTAAACACGTTTTCGTATATTTATATATTCATATTTTTTAAACGCGGAATGTTTTTTGTTAAAAAATAAATGGCAAAAGGCAATTGCAATAAAAAAAAAAGTAAAAGGCCTGATTTTTCAGAACTGAAACTTACATAAAGCACCTAAAAAGGCTAAAAATGTATAACATAGTGTTGATTATCGCAAAAAAAAAACATAAAACAATCAACTCATTTCTTATTCTCATAAAAAGTCACTAGAGATAACAGCGAGGCACTGGCAATGGCAACAAATGAGGTCAATTTGTTTGTATTATGAAGCTTATAATTAAATAAAGTCTTAAAAATCTGTACCTGGTAAAACTTGTGTGTAATTGGAGCTAAGTTGTGTTGGTTTTGGGGTTGCGTTGCCATAGCAAAGTTGTACAGGGTATAATTTTACACCGAAATTATTAGTAAGTCATTTTTCCACATTCGGATCACTTCAGCGCTCGTACTGTTTGCGACTTGTGGCTATCCTTGAACATTTTACGGATTCGCTTCCATCACAACCCAGACATTTTGCTAAAGACAATGAGGGACTAGTGGAACTTTAGTTTTTTTTGGTGTTCAAGCCTCTAGCGCTGACAGCACTGAACCTGGAATAGCTCTTTAAGGAATAAAGCCGTGAGCCATATTCAGCGTGCAGGAAGTCCTGTGAGGGTTTCGCGTTATCCACGTGATTTCAGGGTTCAAGGTGTGCTCTGAAGTTAAGATCGTGGAAATTGCATTTCTGCTTCAAGTAGCATAAAGGGAATTGCGCAACTCCCGCTCAGCGCAGACGTGCGCAGCGTCATGGAAACGCATCTGGCTTTTCTTCTGCCCCTGCAAGTTGCTGTCTAAGCCTGTCGAGGATTCGCCTGCCAAGAACGCAACGAGGTCGGATCCCAAGCAAGGAGCGTGTGCGGAAGGAACACATGTGGCCCGAAAATATGAGAGTCGAGAGCGAGAGATTGCTCAAATCACAGACGCTCGCTGCCAAATGGCTTGCATCTGTGGAGAAGTATTCTCGACCCTGACTGGAGGGAGGGTGTTTCCATTTCCAGTGTTACGATCCCATGAAAACTTCCTGTAAAACACGCCTGTTTTAGGAAATACGAACTGGGTTGCATTGAGTGGGATTTTGTGTGGAGTGTCCCGTTTGTATGTCGCTGTGCTAAAGTTGAAACTCACACGTCCTGTTGTTGTAGTTGTATGCTACGATATCTATAAGGCTTTTTTTTACGTAAGCGCACCGCGCCCTGCCATGGCCGGAGGGTAAAAGTAAGAGTTAGGATTAGGGGTGGGATTTCTCCCTCGTCTCTCCCTCATCTCTCCCTACTGTGTTTGTGCTTTTGCGTCATTAGCAAGCGGGCAAGCTTCTCCCCGGGGCTGCTGGGACGAGCGCTGCTGGAGTAAGGAATGTACCAAAAGCAGAGAGCATGTCTATAAAAGGAAGGTACTTCCACCGCTGACTGTTGACGTCAGTCGGCAACTATTTCCTCTTTTCCTTCGCTCTGCTTTTTTGGGCCAAAATCAAGGCCCCATGGAGCATCTTTTTCTTCCTGCTGCTTCCTGTTCCCTTTATATATATATATATATGTATGTATGTGTTTATTTTAGTTTTGTTGTATTTAGACAGAAATGATTCAAGAATAAAGGCCTAGCCTTAAAACGTATTAGTAATAGTATTGTTGTTGTTGATAACATTTAGCTTATTTTTTTAACACTTTACAATGAGGTTCATTCTTTATCGACATTTGTTAGCATGAACTGATAATCAACAACTTATAGACTACTTCATTTTAAAGGAATAGTTCACGCAAAAAATGAAAACTCTGTTATCGTTTATTCGTCCTCAAGCGGTTCCGAACCTTTATGAGTGTCTTTATTCTGCCGAACGCAGAGATAGATATTTTTGAAAAAGTTTGTAAGCTGGCTGTTTTGGTCTCCACTGACTTCCATGGTAGGAAAAAAAAATACTATGGAATTCAATGGTGATATTTTCAGCATTTGCTAATGCATTTTTAAAATCGCAACACTGAGAAAATGGATTTGTAAATTTTGAGTCGGAAAGTAATTTTTTTTTTTACAGTAAAGTTGTGTTTGCTAACATTAGTTAACTAACACGAATGAACAACTATATTTTAATTAACTATCATTAACAAATATTTATAAATGGTGTAATAACAACTTTTGTCATTATCTAAGCATAATACACTTAAGTATGAAAAAAATAAACAAATCAAACATAACTATTTATTATTATAACATAGTTATATAACATATAGCCCAACATAATTATCACAGTAATCCTAAGATCTGCCAAAAGCACCAAACTAATGTTGTTTCCTTTAGTTAAAAATGTGGTAATTTCTTATTAACTACTGTTATCTGAAATATATTCGCATGACTCAAAATATGACACATTTTTAAAGCAAGGTATTTCACAAAAAGTTTACGTTTTCAATTAGAAAACGTCAGAACCGTTCAAAAATACCACTTTCGGTTTATCAAACGTAATATGTCGAACTTTATCTGTGGTTATTCTGCTCAGACGTATCTGTCTTGAGAGGAAATGACTTCATGCGTTAAAATAATCATTCGACTAGCTGTTCCTTTGTCGTCTGTGCGGTGCAATTAAACTGTGCCTTAAATTTCTAAATACTGTTTACGGGAATCTTGTGTTTTTCAGATAACAAAAAAGTTAAACAAGTTGTACATCACTGCTTGCGATATGAGCAGATCCCGAAAAAATACTGTATCCAAACATTTGTAGCAAAGAAAAGTTTATGAAAGTGTAAAAGATAATGGCCCGGAAAACAGACAGCGAAGCGTTATCTTCTTTGCATGAGTTCTCCAGACAGAGCTGTCTGTTTGACACATTGTAGAAGTGTACGTTATGTTCTTTGTTTAAAAGGATAAAACAGCAGAATAGGTCTAAATATAAAAGAACACATATTGTCCTCTGTCTCAGAAGTGCAGAAGTTCTGCTGCTTCCTGTTTCAGGTTCCCTTGTGAAAGATTGTCACAATCTGTTGATTGCAGAGCTCTTTTATTCCTCTATTTGGATTTAATCGGCGGGCAGAAAATCTGTATGTAAAACTATGAATGACTGAACAAAAATGTATCGACACTAAACTATGCCGTGTCTTACACACGCTCAGGGAGGGTTTATAAATTACTGGCTACAAAACATGACTATATATTTGATATATTTCAGTCATGATTAATTAGTGATGAATCTACTGATAATTAGCTTAATTAAATGTTCTTTGCAATGCTCATTTATGATTCTTCGGCAATATGATTTATGAGTCAATCGGTGGATGTAGTCATGACATTTAATTAATCTTTTTTTTAAACCAGAATAAACATCTGCATACATCCCCACTGAGTGCTGTTTGGAGGCTACCGTCTCATCATTCAGGTATGATTGAAGCACTATATATATACATATAGAAAGAAAGAGAGAGAGAGAGAGAGAGCAATATTTTCAATATATGTATATGCATTTCATAATTATTAATTTATTGTCCAAAAATGTGTGTGGTGTAAAAACAATAAAATTTCATTAAATTTCATTCATGCCTTGGACATGTATTTAAAGAAATATATATAAAAAAAAATTATAAAATAAAATACATTTTAACAGTTAACTTAAGTAAAGCTAAAATCAAAATAATTATTTTTATATAAGTATTATAGATAGATAGATAGATAGATAGATAGATAGATAGATAGATAGATAGATAGATAGATAGATAGATAGATAGAGTAAAAAAAAAAAGTACTTGGACATTTAAATAAATAACATTTTGACATTTTGGGGACCGGCCTGTGTTTTCCACAAGGGGAAAAAAATGTAAAATAAAAATAGTAAATAATGTTTATCTGAACGTGTACCAGTGCAAACAGGTTATCTGTAGGGAGTAGGTTTAGTTATAGAGTTAGGTGATAAAAAATATATAATTTAGTCAATATAAAAGTCATAGAATGGAAAGAACGAATCTAAGGAAAGACCCTCAATTCACAGAAACTCAACGTTGTGTGTGTGTGTGTGTGTGTGTGTGTGCGTGCATTAAATCAATATATTGTTTTTAACTAACATACTACCAATGTCTATTTACCTGACTCTCCGACAGCAGAAACTCAGACAGCAGACATGTGCTTCATCCAGATTGTTTTGCTGAGGCATGATTTTTTTCGCGGCATGTGAAACAGCCTTTCAGCGTGAGGCATGAAACCAGCCTCAGCATATGGCCAGATGGTCAGACTTCAAACAAGTCATTACAATCTTGTTTATGTTGAGTCTAAAATAAGTTCCCTCTGGGGTATTCTGAAATACTGCACACGACATCGCAAGTGTATGGAGGTGAACAATTCCTCTTTGTGGCCACTGAGGCTGGCTATTTGAACAGGTGTGTGAATTTTGAGAGGGAAGTATGAATGTGAGTGGAGTTTGAAAGGGCCACTTTCCGCAGGCCAAATTCCTTTCCTCTGCTCTGAAAATGATCTAGTGTGGAAATTACCTGCCATCAAATGATAGTGAAAAAGGAATGATGAGTTTAAGTGTTATAAGCCGGAGAACAGAATGTTTCAGTGGGGAAATGTACCGCTTTTAAATGTTGCTCAGCCCTCTTCCAGGAAAAAAGACTCTAACGTGTTTCTCTGAGGATCTACACTGTAAACTTAGCATGCCGAGCGTCTCCATTATTTCAGCATTTTCAGAGGCATGTTTAAACCAGTGCTAATTATTCACCAGCTGCTCTGTCAATACCAATAGCAACCACCCAGCAACATGTATGGGCAGCCCGGCCTCATGAAAATGTATAAACTGTACGTCAAGAAAAACGAAAACTAGTGGTATCGATACTCCAAAAATGGGCTTTGGCGCATATTATGATACCCACGTGTTTGGCATGCAATACAAAATTTGTTGGTGTGCATTTAATACGCACGTACATATGATACACATCTACCCCATATCCGTAATCCTGCCTACCTATTGATTGTAGAGTGTGCGTTTCTCTTAAATGCGCGCTAGAACTTTATTGTCTGAATACCGCAGGTCTTTGAACATGTAAGCTTGCAGCTTGATGCTCTAAATTATGAGCTGAAACTATTCATTTGCGCGCAAGTTCAAGATTATTTGCGATTCATAGATTTCACGACTGAAAGAGACGTACGAACGAATCATTGCGAATCAGGCGTTTTCGTACGTTCATTCCACGAATGGCACATACGCATATCTGAGAAATGATCATAAGATCAAATTTAGGATGGTTTCTGCGCAACATTTTATAAATGAGGCCCCCGGGTTGCCAGTTGTTGGGAAACACAGTTTATTGCAGCCATTAAAGCCAGCAAACGAACTGGGTCAGAGATTCCGTCTTAAAAAAAACTAATAGCACAGATGCTAGCTTTTTATATTCATGCAACACACGGAAAAGTATGTGAATATACTGTTACACCGCGTACTAACTACATGCGATACAATAAGATTACAGCGACTAGCCATTTTTGCTTTTCACACCATGCAACAAAATCAATCAAATATCATAACTAATCAAGAGCGTATGTGAACAGGCTCTCTCTGGAAGTATATATATATATGTAATGTGTGTGTGTGTGTGTGTATATATATATATATGATATATATAACTATGAATATGTAGAATTATATTCATTTTGATTTTGGTTTTTAATGCATTGCCTACTACAAAATTCAAAAATAGTATTCTGTAGAGTGTTTTAGGACATATTCCATTAGGTTTTAATTATTTTAACAAGCCACCAATAGGAGGAGACCAATTAAACCCACAGGGACCATTTCATTTTCCATTAAAATCAATACAATTCCCATTATAACCAGCAATACCACTATACATTTTGCCATGGTGTCTATTTTTTTGTTGTCGTTACATGGTAGCTAAAGTGCTAAACCCCTAAACGTAAGCATAGTAAATAGAAATAACTATGCTTGCCTCGGAAAACACCTTTAGAAATACTACTAATAATAATAAAAGGGAAAATGGAAAGGCAAGGGCAAAAGGGGGCTTTCTGAAGAGCCGACTCTAAATTAAGAACATGTTGTGTGAAATAACAAAGTTAGTCCGCTGGAAATATAGGGGTAAAGGGCCGTTTCTCAAAGCCTTCTAAAACATTCATCCAGTCAAGTCTTCACCGCTGTTCAAACAAAGGCCCGTCTGATTTTAAACCACCTGACACGCTTCCATTATGGTTCTCAGCGGAGGAGCGAACGCGACCGCTTCTGCAGCAGCTGCACCGTTAGCTTTTTTTTTTTCTTTCTTTTCCATCCGTGCAAAACTATTCCATTCTAGCTGCCGCTGAAGTACGAGACAGGAAACGACAAACGTGAGGAAACTGGTTTGTCGCAGCCAGCCTCCGGACCGTCCTCGCACAGGAAGTTTGCGCATCGAGGGGAGCGTGCGCGCTACGATCTCGAGATAATACCTATCTAGGGAATTTCGAATCCTTTGCTGAATCAGCAGGGATATTGGCAAACTCGTATCGTAAAAACTGGCCTAGACAAGACCAGCTTTATCTGTCAAATTAGGCTGCACCTTCAGACCCAAAGGTTCTCGTGAGAAAAAGAGTCATAGTAAGATTAATTCTGTGGTATCGATGCCCTGAATAAGTCCCCTTTTTTGATGCTGATGTCAGTATTTACGTGTTGGTTCGCATCAGGTGTGAGGTCACTCTGCGCCTCCTTTACGCTCTTTTCTCTGGCTTTGTTTACGCAGACAGCTCCCCAGTCAAAACACAGCGTTCATTGCTAGGCAGCGTGCTATCGCTTGCAACACTCACTTGCACAATTTCTCAGAAGAGCCTGGTCAGTACTTTCAGGGTTTGCGTTTTGACTTCTCAGCTAAACAGGAAGGCTTTGTGCAAATCTATATTTTCCTCTCATTGTTACTATGGTCATTTGACATTAATAATAAGGCTGAGAAACCACACACACACACACACATATATATATATATATATATATATAAATGTGCATTTTATTTGAATTAATTTGTTAACATGATCTAATACTAAAACTAAATATAATAATATAAACAGAATATGCATACGTGTGTAGTTGTTTTTGAGTTGTTTTGTAGTTTTACAATATATAAATATATATTGGGAATTTATGTAAAAATATAGATGCACATAGCTTTTTATCTAAACTACGTTTTGATGCATATTTTATTCAGTTTATTTGGTTAAGATGATATAAATTTAATTAAAAACTAAATATATAGGCTAATTATATTGAATACAACAAGTAATTATAATTACACCTTTTTAGTAATTAGTAATCAGAATAAGTAAAAAAATATTATGTATATATTATGTAATATTATATATTATAATTAGTTCATTTATATATATATATATATATATATATATATATATATATATATATATATAATTATAATTATATATATATATAATTATAATTATAATTATTTTTATTATTATATTTTATGTATATAATTATTTTTATTATTATTTTATAATTATATATTATTATTATTATATATATAATTTTTTTTTTTTTTTTTTTTTTTGGGCTTTTCTGTACAGGTTATTGTTCAATGGTTTGACATGTAAACAACAAGTACACATTCAGAAAAACACCGAGCGGATCAGGAACAAAATTTTGCAATATTCAAGTTTGTTTTCAAAGCCTTGGGCACCGGGACAAATCCACACACGCAGTGAAATGTGATTGTAAGCCTGGGCTGCTCTAAAAACACATAGGGGTTTGGAGACATGTCCTCTGACGGCCGCTCTCTCGCTCTCTCGCTCTCCTAAAGTGCTTTCGTCAGCAGGGGGAGAGGACGGCTGCTTCTGAAACACATGTGGGATGTGGAGCTGTGACAGGATCACAAAGAGTGCCATTCAGCCCAGAGAGGCTCTGAAAACAGCAGCAGTCTCCCTTTGCTCTCCACCCTTTTGCTGCCTCCATCTGTGGCCTTATTTCCTCTAACTTCAGCGCCTCTCCCTTCGCAAAACACATAAAACCTCAAAGATTACAGAACCAGACTTTGTTACCCGAGAGAGAAAGGCCTTGAGATCCAAAGGCTTTGTTGAGTTGTTTTGGTCTAAAGCACTTTTCACAAATGCACAACAAAGGAACAAATCCTGTCTTTTTGTAGTGAGAGCTTTTAAGTCTGCTTGATTATGCCCTATTATATAATATCAAATGAAGTTGTTGTGAAAAGTAAGTTTGGCTGGTGCTACGCCAGGACTCTTGATTTCTCAATGCCATACTGCAATTTAAATCATATAACAATGTCAACAATTAACTGTAGTAATGATAACTGATCTGTATACTGATATATATACTGATATATATACTGATGGTGTATTTACCTTGAAATCAAGGGTTAGCTAACATAATTAAAAAATGAAAACCACTAAAGTGTTATTTATTTTGGCCCAGCTAAGTAAGCAAATGCTAAGTATTTAATTTAATTTAATTTAATTTAATTTAATTTAATTTAATTTTATTTAATTTTATTTAATTTAATTTAATTTTATTTTATTTTATTTTATTTTAATCTATTTTTTGCACCCTGTTGTTCCATTTCATTAATTTTTTGTTTGTTTGTTTTTTTTGTCACCGCAATTATACAATTAGACAGATGCCAGTAATCCGCGGATTAAAGGAATCTTTGTGCTTTCTGTTCATCCTCAGAACGGAACTGACCTCCAAACAACCTTGGAATAACCATTTGGAAACATCTTGTTCATTCAGAGTTACCCAATTGGCCTTTTCCCTCGACAGGGAGCTTTTTTTTTCAATCCACAACTGTTTTGTAAGTCCTCAGTCTTTTAAAGTAGCACAATGCAAAAATGTCTTTCCCCTGGCTCTCAGTCACCCGCAGCTGAAATAATCGGCGACTTTCCAAAAACATCAGAAAGTGAAAAATGCGCGTCCACCCTTGTTATCTAAAACAACACCCCGATGAAAAAAAGAGACTGGATATCCGAACTTTTCTGGGAAAGTATAGTTCTGCCACACCAACGATCCGCTCAGAAACAGTGCAGTTTCCGCATTGCCTAACTTTTTCAGTCTTTTAACGCAGTTGTTGTTCAGATTTTCTATAATAACACAAAGTCTTTCAGCCTTTCCAACGAAGACCCGACAGCCTGATTACAAAGGCCTCGCGAGTTCTGAACTGCTAGTGTGTCTCGGGCCTCAAGCACTTCCTCTTTTATGAGGTACCGCTCTGCATTAGGAGGAAATGAAGCAAGCAGGAATGGGAAGTGAAACTGACCGATTGTGACATTAATGAAAACATGCGCCGTTTTTTGCTGTCGTAAGGTCCTGCGCTGTCTAAATTTACATGCTGTTGCAGTTCTGACCTTCCTGGGGGAAATTATAAACATAATAAAACACGGAAAATGTATTAATCTCGAGACATCTGAAAGGCCTCATGGGATGGCTGATGAGGGGATTCCCCAAAAATAATATTTTACCACCAACTGTGGTACGTATTAAACGGGAACGCTTATGTACTGCGCAGCTAGCAGTTAAATCTACCGTATCAAAAACTTTTATTTCAATATGAATGAACGCCTGAAGCGTGCTGTTTGCTATTTCAGCTTCCTGCTTGAAATCCTGTTTACTAGCGTCTATGAGATATTTAGCCAAATCGGAATTAACGTTTGACTCTACTGACCTCTGCTGGCTGTTCGGATGTATGCGCCTCCAAAGTTTTTAAAGGTACAGTCGCGTATTCTTTCTTTCTTGAAAATGCGACGCATATCATAAAAGCAGCCCCAGTCATCTGACTCAGTGCTGACTGAAAGCTTGTAACACCACCTGAACCAAAAGTCTAGTCTATATATAATGTATTCAAAACCTTTATTTCGAAGAAATTAATAGCTTTATTCAACGTGGACCCATTCAATTGATCAAAAGTAACACCAGGGACATTTGTGATGTAACGCGGGCTTTATATTTTAAATAGATTATGTTCATTGGACCTTCTGTTTATCAAAGAATCCTGAAGAAGAAGAAAAGTATCGTGATTTGCGCAAAATTGTAAGCATTGTGGGAAGAAATGTTCCTCAAACAGAGTAGCGATGGTGAAAATTCAGCTTTGCATCACTGAAATATAGATCTAGTAGAAAAAAAAGAGACATTTGAAATTAAAATACTAAATAATTATATATTTTTATAGTCTACGAATTTAGATAGATAGATAGATAGATAGATAGATAGATAGATAGATAGATAGATAGATAGATAGATAGATAGATAATAATTGATTAGATTATAAAAAGTAACACATATAATGTGACAACTTGCCCCAATCTTTGAGACTGATGTCCTAAGAACATAAAACAATCTTGCTTCAGTCGTTTTGCAATGTAGTGGATAATAATTAATACGGCTTTTAAACTTTAATATTTTTTGGAGTTATGTGTCCTCATACTTACCTTTTACCACAAAAAAAAAAAAAATCTTAAGTACCTGCTTAAATCCGAACACTACTACTAGACGATTTATGCACTGCTGCACACGAAACAGTCAGTGAGTTGATTCTTTCACACGAGAACGCTCGATCCCAACAAGTTGCAAGTGTTTCTTTCTCTCTCCCATTGTCTTACAGTAGCCAGGTTGAGCTCCCCACCCCCAGCTCTTTCCGCTCACGGATTCCTTTCTACACAAGAGCCTGGAGAGCATATGTTTGACCCACAGTCCCAGTGAATGTGGCCATCTGCTCGGGATTCCATATGATCCGGGCCCTGTGTGAGAATGCGCCTGGCTTTGTAAAAACTCACTAGGCGATGTGGGAGAATCTTCCCCGCACACAATAGAGAACAGTAAGACAGTTTTAACCCTTTCCCTGGTTCGCCTCTCTCAAAGGACGCCTCCCCGGACCATTGTCCTCCCTGACAAGTGAATAGTGAACAGAATCAGTTTCTTGTTACTTAACTGTCAAAAGCTTTCGTGGGATTCGGTTTCAACTCTACATAACACCAAAAGGACCCTCATTTGGAAGTAAATATGTCACTTTAGTGTAGAGACACAGATCATAAATATATGCTATGAAACTATATTTATGAAGCTGTAAGTGTGTGTGTGTATATATATATAAAAAATGAAAATCACCCACAACCTGTTAATACATAGAGGGATAAGCAAATGGGGGGTTAACCAGAAAAAACAAAGGACTTTTTCCTCATTTCCATACTAGATGTGATCTACTTCCACCTCCCCCAACCACAAGAAACAATAAATGAAGGACGAAGCAACCCACAGCACTGATAAGATACTAGAATCAAAAGCACAATTTAGCAAATCAAGTCATAGCGTATGACTATGGATGAATAATGCAAGAAAAAAAAAAAAAAAAAAAAAAAAAAAAAAAAATCACTGCAGAAATGTTTAGCTCACTGCGCACCAAAACAACTGAAATGATTACGTGTTTAACGGAAATTAAAAGTTGGGAGCTTTTGCATTTGCAAAGTTAATTTTGTAAATGAGTGCTTTCGGCATATTGAAAGAAAAAAAATAAATAAAAAAAAATAAAAGTATATTTTTCCATCTGAACATCAATTTGGCCCATGGTCGACTCATGAATGGACAAACGCTCTTGCAGATTTGAAATTAAAATCAAATCATTGTTCACCAGATTGATTTTTGGACGAACCACCCATTGAAGAGAATCACAGGGAGTCAATGTTCAACAACAAGGGTTTATTTTCAGTACAAAAATGAGAGGGGCAGCAGGGAGAAGAAAAATCAATATATTAAACTTAATACAAACGTTATCAAAAAACAATGTTTTCTATAAATACAATAAAATAAATAAAAAGAAAAAAAAAAAAAAAAAAAAAAGAGGAAATTAAGTTACTTGAAACTCTCCATCATGTAACAAAGCCAACAAGGGCATCTCAGACAAACAGATGCAAAAAAAAAAAAAAAAAAAAAAAAGGGACCCATCAGAACCAGCTATTAAAAAGAAGAAAAAAAAAAAAAAAAAAAAAAAAAAAACCAAACACAAGGCCACTAAAGGCTCATACAGTAATAAATTGATTTGCCTAAACTCACAATAACAGCTACACAACCAAAAACTATGACACAGGCAACTCATTCCAAGTAAAGCTCCAACTGTGCACTTCCAGAGGCCTGCGTACGGATCCTCTGAAACTTAAAGCAAAAGGTCTGGGAACGAACCAAACGCTGATCTCAAAAAAAAAAAAAAAAAAAAGGAGCTGGAAGAATGATATTGTAGACTAACACAAATTCAATTCTAACATCAGAAACAGTCGGTTTACAGTGGCAGTATACAAACTGTGGGGGAGGGAAAAAAAATTGGTCTTTAGTTAGAACAAGTACAATAAATCTCTCAAATATTGAAAAAGACCTTGTCATAACCTCTCTTTGGCTATTTCGGTACAATAATTCTGTAAATAGCTGATTGCTAAATGCATCTTAAAAGTTAACAGCTTCACGTGTTACCAAACAACACCGATGCCAGAACTTTTCAAGTCAATCCCCCCCAACTTGTCTTTTCGGTCATCAGAAAATAAAACATGGAGAATGGCTCCACCTAAAAAGCACATGAAACCCCACTTAAAGAATCATTTCAACATTCAGTACCTTCAAACAGCATGTTTCACTCTGAGCTCAACTAAAATGTCAAGTATCGGCCGTATAATACAGTAGGTATACCACAGTATACAGTTCATTCCCCGAGAGGAGCGACAGTCTACAGGAAGAAGCTTGTGCCGGAGTTGCTGCCTTCGTTGTAGACGCCGTCGTCGGGCACCGAAAGCTGGCTGAAGATGGGAAGCCTGCGCCCGCTGGCTTCTGGTCCGAACGACGACTCAGAGCCGCTCATGCTGCAGGAAGAACTGCAGCTGCCACCCTCGTGGTCTGAGAGAGAGGTGCGGGATAGGCTTCGGACGCCTAGGGAAGCCCCTCCGGTGGGACTCTGTCGAAGGCAGGCCTCGGGTGGGATGGGGCGAGCTGGGTGGGTGATAAAGTGGGCGTCAGTCCCGAGTGAGAGTAGCCAGAGTCGGGAGAGGGCAGGAATTGAGGCTGCAGCTCTCGGGCCTGGTCCAGAAGGGCGTTTGGGTCTATATCGGGAAAGGCCAGGGAGAGAAGATCGGACATGGCGGTAGACGTCGGCGTCGAAACCGAAGGCGCTCGTAGAAACGCTGAGGGCGCTAGAGGGGCTTCTACAAGTTGGGGTGTTGTCGGGAACCCGGAGAAGCTGAAGCTCTGCTTCAGGAGTGGAGGCCTTTGGACGGCGGGGTTGGAGGTCTGGGGTCGGGATTGAACCTGATCGTCTTCGGCGTTGTGCACGAAATGGCAACGGATGCCGTAGGGGCAGAAGCCAATGGAGTGGAAAGTGCGGCAGGGCTCGGTCTTGTATTTCGGGTGACGGTTGAGGTCTCGCAGCTCTTCGGGGCCGTGGGCGAACTGACACTTGCCGCCGTACTTGCACACGCCTCTTTCGGCGAATGTGCGGCACAGCTCGGTCTTGTAGCGCGACGAGGTCACCGAAGACGTGGAGCCGGAGAGGGAAACGGCACCGGACGTGACCGGGGATTGCTTTAAATGCCCGGATTCTGCAGAAGACCAACCCAGGCTTCCAGTGTTGCCCTCCACCATGCTAACGGAGCGCTCGGACCAAAAGGACATCTTGGTCCACTTTGACTGTGATGAGATTTTCTGGGGGCCCCAGCAGTTCGAGTTCATGGTCCCGCTCTCGATGCTGTCAATAGAAAGTCCTGAGCCGGTGGAGGAAACTGGGCTGTCGGGCTTCCTGTATCCAACAGCAGCTGCGTGCGAGGGTTTCATCGGCTCTCGAAGATCAAGATTTAAAAGGTGCTGCAGGGAAAAGAACGAAAAGATTAGAAATCTAGAAGCGAAGCTTTTCTTGCAAATTCAGTCAGCAAATCTGGGCTTTGAAAAAGAACGATTCCATTGAAAACTGATACACATACAGTAGTCTTTTGAAGTGGATCAAAAAAAAGTTGTCAAGACCACATTTTGGTTTTCAGGTCAAGTTAGAAAGGTTTTGATCGAATACAAAATACTATTTTGACTAGTATACACACAGTGGCCTACTGGTCAACATTTGAAGTGAATCACAAATTCTCATCAAAGTTGTCCTAAAACCAAAATGCGTTTTTGTCTTGGACAACTTTTTGATTCACTTCAAAACGTTAACTACTTTATATATAGTTTAGTAAGCGCTTCAGTATTTGCAAGCATGATTCGGTCCTTTGCAACAGGTTCCAGTGAGCCGACTCGTTTGAACGATTCGCATGCGAGTCGAACGCATCCATTCGCAAAGAATAACTGAATGCAGCAATAAAAAAGACCGCGATTTCAAATCTGAGACTTCAGTTAGCGTTCACTTAACGCACGCACGTATAAAGATCTAAACAAAAGAGGGAGGGAAAAACACTTGCTAAGTTCTTTTTTGGTTCTACAACTCCGGGCAACCAACTTGTTTACGTTTAAAAACCAAACCGTGTTATAATATTTGCGCCCTGCGTCTCAACAACGCCACAAGCAACGGTGATTTCACGCCGTTCCGTTCAAACGCCAATCGCGCAAAATTAGCACAACATAACGATAATGGCTGATTCCAATAAAAAGGCGCTCACTCGTGGCCCGCGATCCCTCCCAGGCTGGGAAGTTTCTAGCGAGCAGCACTTCGTCAAATTAAGTCGATCAGTTATCGTCAGCCTTACAAGAACACGTCTGCGTTAGGCGTCCTGCAAAGTGCATTCGAATGCATTGCAAAGTTCGCGCTAGAAACACGTTTCGCGATCGGTAACTAAACAATCACACGGTCGTTTTTTAATGCACACAACTCTAAATATACCTTGCACAGGACATCATCCAGATCAATAAACTGATTGAGTGCGTAGGACGGCATAGTCCTGGGTGACGAAGACTTTATTAGGCGATTCCTCTACGATCCCACGCAACTCCCTCGTAGTTTCCTTCTTTTTTTTTTTTTTTCTTTTTTTTTGAACTCCACGCTTTTCTGCTCAACACGTGTTTTTAAGGCTGCTGCTCGTCGACCACACCTCCGCGTTCTGCTGGCTCCGCCCCCTCCACGCTGAACTACAACAAAATACGAGGGAGTTGCTAGTCGTTTGTTTTTGCTTATAGCCTAGCTTTTATTTAGCATACGAATATATATATATATATATATATATATATATATATATATATATATATATATATATATATATATATATATATATATATATATACATCAGAAATGTGTAGGGTATAATATAATATTTATACCACAGTAGGCCTAAGTATAATGATAAAAAAATGCTAACTTGCTTTTGGGGCATGTTGTCACAAAAACCTGCTTTGTAGGTTATTTTCATTATTTTAAAAGTGAAGTAGGCTACATCAGAAACAGCATTTATTATCAGTGTTAAAAAAACGTTTGGGAATGAAAAAGCAACATGAAATTAAATTGAAGGAATAATTATAATTAAAGGAAATTAATTATTTTATTCCGCAAGGAGCACATTGATCCAAAGTGACCGTAAAGACATTTATAATGCCGCAAAATATTTCAAATAAACGTCGTCACCTTTAACTTTCTATTCATACATTCATATTCAAAGAAACCTGATACAAATGGGCCTGTTTCACCAAAACAGCAAAAAAAATGATAATAGCAGGAACTATTGTTATCATTATTATTGAGTCTCAACTTATATATATATATATATATATATATATATATATATATATATATATATATATATGTGTGTGTGTGTGTGTGTGTGTGTGTGTGTGTGTGTGTGTGCGTGCTTATATTAAGTTTTATTCAAATAAACTCGGTGAGCATAAGACACTTAAATCATATTCATTTTCCTTCACTATGCATTGAGTCTTTTAGCTGTACTCAATTAGTTTAAGAAAACATTGTTTGAGGCTATTGTGAATGATGTTACTGTGTTAAAACATCTCAAGGTTCGATCACGCCACCCCGTCAGACCTGGAGACGACGACCCTCTGAGGTGCTTTGATACAACCTAGCGAAGGTGTTGAAAGTGTCACCCGCTGGTGAAGACGCTGACATTAAAGTCACTTTATATCCCTTTTCCTGGTGACCACAGACACACTGATCAGCTGATCCCACTGTGAGAGGAGACGGGGATGAAGACCTGCCGTTGCAGACGCAAGCTAAGGTAGATTCTCTGTCGGGTTTTTTTTTTGGTTATCAATTAAACCTCGAGTCTAAACTGCAGCTTCACTGGACCTAAAACGTTTAGTAGTGTTTTTGTAAGCTAAGCTAAGACTGTACGCTATTCATTAACAAACCTTGAGTCAGGGTGCCGTATTCAATTTGAAGTACAGTGTGTTCAATAGATCGAGCTGTTGTTTGACATCCATATTGTTCGGTTGATGGAAGTCTTTTCCAAGAATGACCGATAGACAAAAACTCCATAAGAGTTGTGATTTGGCAGAGATTACATCTTTAGGACCTTCAGTGTAGTGCATTGTAAAGAGCGAAAGTCTATCCCTCATTGTTTTCATCCGTGTAATGGATGTAATATGACGTCTGACCTGACTAACATCTGGTAACCACAGCTCCTGATGATTATCAGTCCAACACTCTTTAAAATAAATGTTCCAGAAGGGCATCCCGAGGCGATGCCACAGAAAAAACATTTGGGGTTCCTCCAAACCAGGGGGCTTTTTTTTTTCTACTGTGAAGAACATTTTAAAAATGATAATGAACTTTTGAAGTCTTTATATATTCCTAAAACCAAACTTTTTACGCTAATGTTGAAGAACACATTCCATTGGACAAAAATGGATTTGGAAATAGGTTCTTTAGATTAATAAAAGAAAAAAAAAGGTTCTTCTCTGGCATCACCGTGATAACCCCATTTATTTCCAAGATTTCATGAATGTTAAAGGTTCCTCATGGATCCATCTAACATCAATAAAGGTTCCAAAAGAAGTTTTCTAAAGCCATTCCATAAAAGAACCATTTCTGTTTCCCCAAATAACCTTTCATTGATTGTTTTTTTTCTTTCTTTCTAGATGTGAAGAACATTTCTTAATTCTAAAGAACCTTTTTCCACAATAAAGAATGAAACGATTATGGATGTTAAAGGTTTCTCATTGAACCATCTATTTTGAGCGCTAAAAAAGGGCACGGCAAGCCATTAAACCATTAAACCAAAAATAAAATATTTAATAGTGTCTGCTCTCTTTATTTTTTAGGTGGCTTGTTATTTCCCGTAACTTTACTCTCTCACCACGTAGAGCCGCGCTAATAAGATTTCCCCCTTTGTTAATGAAAAGCAGACCAAAATGTAAAAGGAGGAGGTTCCACCAAACCAATATGTCATCTCATGAAGGACTTGTTGAGACACAAGGGCTCTTGTGAACTAGCAGACTTAAGTCTAATTTCCATCCATGCGGCGGTAACTTTACCTCGCCGCCAAACAAAACGGCTACTCCGTCTAATACCTATTGTTAAAGCTCCCGGCAGAACTAGCTTATAATTAAAAACGTACTTATACGAGGAGGTCAAGGAACCGGAGACCTCATTACCGTTCTAATAAGGAAAAACAACAAGTGCTTTTAAGGCAGAGGGTGACGTAACGGTTCAGTAGGAGTTATGGAGGAGTAAACAGACTTGTAGAGAAGGGGAAAAGTCAAACTTCAGAAGTCCTCGCTGCTCATTAGAGGCCCGAAATGATTGAAATCTAAATACCTGGCGGCCCAGAACACTAAACCTGTTGTCTCTTGGTCATTAGCGTGTGATAAACAGACATCTGGTCAGTTTGTTTTGGGTACTTGGGAGAAGCATTAAGGGGCTTCGGTGTTTGCCGCGATGTTGTTGTCAGGTCGGGTGTGTGGTTAGGGAAGAGGGGCTTTTGGGTGGGTGTTTGAGTGGGTGGATGTGTGGGTGGGGGGTGTCTCCCTCCTGCTCCACTGATTGAGCGAAAGACTTTAGAACATAATGAGTAAAAAGTTCTTGGGCTAAAAAGCCTCCCCCGACCCCCAGGGGAACAGATGAGTGGTAAAAGAAGGAGGTGGGGGGCAGGGAGGGGTGATTGTTTAGGGAAAGGGGAGAAATGGCTGAAGACTCCTCTCCGGTTTAATCCTTAATCACAACAGTGTCAGGGGGCAAAAAGGAACATCACCCGAAAAGACACCCCCAGCTTTTGCTGCGCTCAGCCCAGATGACCAGAAAGGGGGATCCTTCAAGAGACCGCACGGCTGTGTGCAAGAATGTGTACTAACCACTACGCACATCCGCTCTGCGTGAGAAATTCGGGTTTTATTCAGCAAAGATGCATTAAGCCGGTTAAAAGAGACTTTTTTTAATGTTACAAATGGAAGCTGTTCTTTTGAGCTTTCTGTTGAATCCTCAAATATGGCTTTCACAAAACTGTTTTCAGTATCGATTGTAATAAGAAATGGTACAAATCAGCAACAAATCAGCATACTATAATGATTTCTTAAATCAGAATGGGAAAGTATGTTTTAACATATATTAAAATACAATAGCGTTATTTGAATATTGTAATAATATATTATAGTATTACTGTTTTTACTGTGTTTTATAACTCAAGCCTACATTCTGAATGGTGGTGTATGGACCAATGTGGCACAATTGTTTTGTCCAATTAATTTTAAATGGTTTCAACTCCTGAATAAAAATTATGTTTGATCTTTTGTTTTGTTTTTGTTTTTTTATTAAAATATATATTAATATATTTATATCAAATTTATATATTAATATAAACATATAGCAAGTGTATGTGTACATACAAAATAAACAATAACAATAACTTTTTATGTGTTAATCATACACTATAATCATTTGACAGCACTAATAATATATATATATATATATATATATATATATATATATATATATATATATATAAACTTTTATCTAACAAAACAGTCATGTGGTTTGACTAACACAAAAAGTAAAGGTAAAAAATAAATAAATAAATAAATTAAATATAATTAAATATAGCACAGAACCCAAACATTGCCATTTGGTGTACCTTTGCAAAAAACAACATTTAGAAAAAAATGTGTTATCGCTTTGTTTTCATGATTAAACAACATAGCCTTTTTTAGAGTCATTCAATTGTAAATGTATTTCGAAAAATGTTTAACAATGAAATAATGAATAAAAAAAGTACATTTCTAAGGACCTGAAATGTTTATTTAAATAGTTTTCTTTATAATGCAAACTCTTATTTTTTAAATGGACTCCCTCACATCTTTATGAACAAATAAACAGCAATTCAGCAAAAAAAAAAATGCAATTTCAAAATCTCAAAAAACGAAGTCCAGAAACTCGACAAGTGTGCTTTCATATGACTTTAATCCATTACCGTGCACCGCATGCCGTTGCAAATGACCTGTAAACGTCCCAAGAATGATGTCAATCAACTTGTAATGGGCTCTGCAGCTGCAGAGGCCCGACCTTGCAAATGGGAAGCCATTACATGACATAAAACCTCAGCTCATGGATTCCAGCGGTCTCGAAACAAACCAAAGCCACAACAAGATAGCTTCGCCTTGACAGGGATCTCCATCCTTTAGCGGAGCATGAAAAGAATATTTCACACCCGCCTCTCAGGGCTGTTCTCATGCAAATGCTGTAGAAACGCATGGGAAACGCACACGGGTGCGAAGGACAAAAGAGTGTTCAATGGTCTTATACGCTCATGTGTAGCTAAAAATGAAAGGCCGAACATATGATTCATGTCTTTTATGACTTCTAATGATTTGTATTGTTATACGCTTAATCTCCACCGCAGACATTCGGATGCCCTGCAATTGCATTCCCGTACGCAATAATCGGTTTCCGATGAATTTTAGTGACCGCGCGGTATGGTAGGAGATTAAAAAATCTGTCATTTCAATCTAAAATGTCCCATTATCCTCCACACAAGCGGCACATTTGCATGTTGCCTGCAGAGGGCTTGAGTTTGTTTGTTCTGCGCACTATTAATCTGTTTTAATTTCATTTGCAGGTGCTGAAGCACACATTGCCCCTCAGTGTGGGCTCACCGTGGGGGTTTTGGAGTGAAAGCAGACAGACGACCATCTGAGATGTCCCTGTCAGAAGATGAAACCACACACTACGGTGCACTAAATAGTCAGTACACTCTCAGACAAATAATTACTTTCAGCAGTAACAGCGCAGTGCCCTTAAAGTCACAACTTTACACCTTACTTAGCCCTAAAACATATTTGTAGCATTTACTAGGAGCAATAATATCCTAATAAGAGTATCCACCTTTTAGGAGCCTCAATTACACCCATAATAGTGATATTTTTCTTTTTTTTCTGAAAATAATTGTAACTCAACAATCAAATTATTCACCACATCAGCTTTTTATTTTTATTTATTTTTTTAAAAGAATTCTAGTCTAAGTTTTAACTTTTAGTAATAGTTAAGTTAAAAATAAAAAAATTCTGCCAATAACAAAAGTGGTATTAACATCATTGTTTTAATATTGTAGTTGTTGTTCATATTTTAATTAAGTCTTTTATTTTATATTTTATTTTAATTGAAATTTTGGTTAATGTTTTAATGACTGTTTGTGCCTGTTTATAAATATATATATATATATATATATATATATATATATATATATATATATATATATATATATATATATATATATATATATATATATGTGTGTGTAGTATATATATATATGTACATATACGTCACGTGTGTTTTTATAAATCTTTATTTAATTTTTTTTTATTTTTAGTCATTTTAGTACTATCACGGCTTACTTTCATTGGAAAAGAGCAACTTGGACATTCTTCAAAACATCTCATTATGAGGTCGACTGAAGAAAACAATCATACACGTGATTAACAACAAGAGGTTAGTAAATGACAACATATTTTTATTTCATTATTAACATTATTTAGATAAATTTCCCTGTCCTTTGCACAGGACAAGTATTTGTATATGCTACTTGGTAAGATATTAATACAATAAATAATTACGTAAGTATTTTGACATTTTATTGTTACTTCAACATGTCGCATGCATACGCATATTTATATCATATACATAGCGTTATTCTAGCATTGTCAAGATTTTACATTTTTATTAATGTTTTGGTTTCTACATTTATACTCTTAATTTTTGTCGTAGTTACATTTTAGCAATTTTCTTGCATATTTATTCACTTATTTATTTGTGCATAGTTTTCATTCATCAGTATTTCGCTAAAATATTTGAAAATTCTAAATAAAACTTTTTTACTCGTCTCTTTGTTCCCTTACGTTTTTATAGTGTTAAAATGCTTTCTTCTATTCTAGCTCAAAATGAAAGTGACTTTAGTTGATTGGTTGATTTCAAAATGTCTGTTTGAGACAGGCATAGCAACATCGAATCGAGTTTGGGGTGTAGTTATCTGTTGTTGCCTGCTTGAAAATCATGATTTCATTTGCAGTTCTGTTTGGTGCTGCTAGAAGCATAAAAAACACACACTCTCATTTTAAGGTTCAGTCATGTTTATCCCTCATGTTTATAGTGTGGAAACTTTCCATCATCCTGACACTAAACCAGAAACAGGTGATGCAGACAAACCAAAACAATCAGCACTTAAGACAATCTACAAGGTAAACTATACACTGCTCTCTGCCCTGATAATGTGTGCGTGTGTGTGTGTGTGTGTGTGTGTGTGTGTGTGTGTGTGTGTGTGTGTGTGCGTGTGTATGTGTGTGTGTTGGACACACAGATTTTTAAATAAAATATATTTTTACTTTCTATAATTCTTTGTATTGTACGTGCACGTATTAACTGAATACGTATTATTGTCGCAGTGAGAGCATATGCGCTGCAGATAGGGGCTAGTTTACTGAAAAACAGTCCTGGAGGGAAATGGTGTCCAGTTACGCTAAAGAAAACAAGTCAACCTAAGAGAACCCTTCACCAAACACACACATGCAGTGATCGTGGTAGCGGGGATGTTGCTGAATAATAGTCAGGCCTTAATGGATGAGTTGCAGCATTTTAGCTATATTTGTCTGTGCATACGCAACATAGCTATTGAATTAACACCGTTGTCAAAGCAAAACCGCTCTTCAGAAAGAGAAAACTGTTCTTTATGCGTTTGGCGAAAGAAAGACAATGTACGTTGTTTGGGTAATAATGCAAGCTAATTGCCTACTTGTGAATTATATGGGAAAATAAGAAGACAAATGCTTAAAATATTTAATACTAATGTCATTTTCATTGAGAACACACACACTCACACACACACACACACACACACACACACACACACACACACACACACATATATATATATATATATATATATATATATACATATATATATATTATATTTGTTTTTTGCAATTTCTTTTACAATTCACTGCAGTTTCCAACATTATAAGCAGCAGAAATAAATAATTAAAAACAATTACTAAAAATAAATATTTTTGCCATTTAGAATATGTCACAAAACACATAAGAATATGATGTCATAACAGGCATTATTTTTATTTACCCATGTTCCCATTTTCCCAAAATTGTATTATGGTCAATATTATTATTATTTAAAAATGACCAATAGTTAATGACAACGTAATAAAACGAATTATATCTGGCCTCAGTATACAAACATGTGGCCACGTATCAGAATTCGAGCATATTTTCTTATCTACAAGGTTGGCTCATCTTACCCGAATCCCCTCTCTATAGTCAGAATACGGCAGATAATCTAAATGTGACGCACAGCTCCATGCTCTCAAGCATCTGTGGCGTTAATCTATGAGCTAAAACCCATGCGGCACCGCTTTCCCCATTGCCAAGCTAGCGTTTCATCTTTATTTCTCAAGTTAGTTTCTTATTTTTCATCCCTCACCCCGCAGGAAGTCTCTTCAGGCCGTGTATTGTGCCCAGCGCTGTAGCTCGCTCCCTGCCGAGGGCCCAATCTCGCTACGCAATGAGCAGATTTGTTTTCAAAGCCTCCCCCTGCTGGTCGCCTTTATGAGCGCCCCTTTAAAGGCACTCAAAAGCACGGAAAAGTGCACTTATATGCGTTTATTTGGAACGGGGAAGAGAAACTAGATTGGCCCCGTGTACAAAATCCCATTTACTCCGCATCGAGTTAATGAAGAGTTACGACATTTAAGACCTGTCTCGGTGGATTTCCCAGAGTTACTTGGCCACAGCAAAACATCTGCTTCCTGTATGGGAATGGGACTAATTCTGTTCCCTCACACACACACACACACACTCATACACACACCCTCAGGCTTACCCCGCACTCTTAGGGCCCTTGCTTTCTTTTCACAAGGCCGTCCAATCATAATAAACTTTAGAAAGTCCTCTAATGAGATTCGGGGCAGCCCTGGAGATCTGCCTCCCAGTGCATGCCTGAGCACCTACATTGTGTTTTTCCACACGGGGAACAAAGAGAACATTGCGCTCTTCCAGAACAGATCTCTCTCGCTCAGAAAGGACAGGCCTTAACTACTGAGCACCCTGTGGGTCAAGCCTCAAGAGATGCATTAATCAATACTACTCACCAGGAAAGAGGCGAACTTGTTCACTGTAGTGTAGCGTGCATTGATAATACTTTTCCTAATAAAGACAATAAAGATATTTTTTTTAGCTGAAAGTTGCGTAATGCGCATATATGATCAGGTGCATGAAATAACTTGCTATATATATATATATATATATATATAAGTGCACTTTTCCGTTAAGATTGCAATGTTTAAGTCTTTTGTTCTTGAAGTTCTGAGAAGTTAAGATACCCGATAAAAAGTTGCAATCGCGTTTTTATTTAAACGATAAATTGCAAGACGTTAAGTCAGAATTCAGAAAAAAGCATACAGTCAAAATTACGAGATATACAGTAAACGTCAAAATGTTGCCAGATTTACATAATATAAACTCAGAACTGCGATATATAGTTAGAATTATGGGATATAAACCAAACTGTTTTTAACGATGGCAGAAATAGGTTTCCGTACATTTAATGTCGATGCAATGCCAAAATTGCTTTTCATAAAAATGCCAACCAAATCAAACAGGTTTGACAAATGCGCAACAGGCTGAAGGGGTAAACTAACAACGATTTCCAACGCAATGAAGACACAAACAACAGCACAAGAGTAAGTTACAGACTAATTGCGTTTGGTTACAGTGTTTTCTAAATTCATTTCGATGGCTTCTCGTTCTAGTCCCGATGTTGATGCAATTGAACCCTTATTTAATTCAGTCTGGACTGTATGAAAATAAATAATATTCAGTGCTTTGTTAGTTTCGTGTCCCATTGTGATATTTGTCACTGTCCACTCTGTTTTTGTTGCAATATTAAACTGCTTTTTGACTCGCTCTGGAGCAGAATAAAAAATGAGCCGCCCCTCCCCCTCCGCTCCTGCACCCCCCCCTCAGCATGACGGCGTTTAAATGACCCCTGAATCCAAACCAGGCCTACATTATCCAGGCCTGTCCTCCAGGCCTGTTGTTTATTCCTTTTTGAAGGCTCTTGACAAATAATCAAGATATCTGTCTGATTTGCAACTCCTGAGGGGCGACTGGGGGAGGACGTCAACACTCTGGACGAAAGTCTGAAGTTTCTTCGCCCCTCCTTTAGACATATGAGCTTCAGGGTTGATACTTGTTGAGATAATAAAGCTCATATCCCAAAGGCACATGGTTTGCTCCCAACATTAAGTTTCCTATTACTTATCATGAATGGCTTTTGTAAATCAAGCAAACAGTGAAATTTATTTTTGATAAAATCATTTTTTGTCATGTTAATAATTTAAACCTCCAGATGTATATTTTGTATACGGTCAATGACAGCAAATGAGTCTTACGAGTCAGTTCTTTTTAGTGAATCAAAACAAATGACTCAAATGACTCCACGTTTTACAGTGCGGCCAATGCAGTCTGATTGCCAAACAAATGACTCTTGTAAGTCACTTCTTTTTAATGAATAAAAAACACAGCACTACTAATGTAGTCTGATTCTAGAACAAGTGACTTGGTTCTGATTCTGACAAATGTTATGAGTTGGTTCATTTTAGTGAATCAAAAGCATACAGTGTGACTAACGTAGTGTAATTCCCAAGTGAATGACTCCAATAAGTCGGTTCTTTTTAGCGAATCAAACCTGCAGTAGACTAATTTCATACTGAATGACTCTTGAGATGATTCTGATTACTGGGTGAATTAATATTCAAGTCGGTTCTTTTTAGCGAATCGGAAACATAATGCACTACCAGCGTAGTCTGATTCGTCAACGAAAAAATCTTATGAGTTGGTTCTGATTAACAGGTGGATGAATATTATGAGTCGATTCTTTGCGACCAGTGTAGCCTAGTCTGATTCCAAATGACTCTTAAGAGTTCATTTTAGTGAGTCCAAAACATGCAGTGTGACTAATGTGGTCTAATTCCCAAACTAATGGCTCTAAGTCTAAGAACAAATGACTCTTATGAGTAAGTTATTTTAGTGAGTCAAACTTTTTTTGTTTTGAATGTACTTATTATTGCAACATCTATTATTTAGAATAAGTTAGAATAAGCAGTGTGAATGCTAAAGAACTATATATGTTATAAAGGAATTGGAACCGGGACCAGAATTACTTTATGATCTATTACTATGAGCTGACTGGCCATTTATTGGCAACAGTGCTACATAAAGTTCAGGCCACTCTTAGAGGATCAACGCATTTGCATGTTGTTGTCACAGATTACAAGAACTTTCTTTCCCATGTGACTCTATAATTTGTCTGATTGAAGTGAAGAGCGCTCTTTTATAAGAACGCCTGTCAAGTGTGAGCTTGTAGGAGGAGTTTCTTATAACAGATAAAATAAGAAGTCTCCTTTACAATGTTCCAGCTCCGAGCTCAAGCTGGGACTCATTACAAACACAGTGCTAATTCATCCCAGTGCCCAAAGTTTGACACTAGTTGGCTATGCCCAGCAGGTACTGCGCTGGGATCAGAGGTCCCGACCCGTCCTTTGCCCTCTGAGAGACCCTCTTGCCTCGATGCTCTTCCTAACAGCAATCCTGTTGATTCAATTAGAACCAGAGGAACGTAGGAGACCCTGGACAAAAGGTTCAGTGCAACGCGGCCCGTTCATGGAAGAGCCGGCGAGGCAAAAGGACGTCTATCAGACCGTCCATCACTGCACAAATGTCCTATCACCATGGAGAAGCCAAATGGGAAGACGGGGCAGAAGGAGTGGGGGCCGTATAGGGTGGAGATGCACAAAGGGGACATTCTTTTGTGTATTTTTTTCTTAAGAAGGGATTCTATTGGACCCAGTAGTGAATCAGCTGAGAAGGTTGAGTAACTGTCAATGAACGGATTACCACTGACGCAGCATTTCATTACGTAAACAGTGAAGGATAAGCAAGACTAACTGGGTTTCCTTTAATATGAGGCTTGTGCACTTCTATTGAACATTGTGCACCGCTGAAAATACCAACACAGTCTCGCGACCAATTTGTACGTATTTTATGAGGTGGCTAATTCGTACGAATTCATGCATGTTGTCTAAAAATCCCTAAAGGTTTAGGGGCGGGGCTTAGGTGTAGGTCATTCGTGCAAATTCATACGAATCGGCAACTCGTAAAATACGTGTGATTTAGCAAAAAACCTTATGAATTCGTACAAGCGAGGATTAGCCGCTTTGTGATATAGGGGCAAATTGGCAAGTATTTTTCGGGTTATCGATTGTCGTTTTATAGTTAGCATGATGTGGAGTGAAGGAAAATTTAGCTTAAATCGCGTTCTCGTTTCACGTATGCAGTAAGTAAGCAGTCTATGTTGTAAACACTCAGAGTAGAGAATAAGGCCTTGTGCTGATATGACTGTCTTCTACAAAAAAAAATTATTTTATACTATTTTTGTAAACAAACCAAAAACCTGCAACAAAGACGAACGGGTGGAAATAATTGTAACTAATTTGACTTACTGCTAATAAACTGCATTTCAAATTGATAGTTCACCCAAAAATGAGAATTTACGTCAATCCAAATCTTTAAGTTTTCAGCGAAACACAAAAGAAGTGAATCTGAAGAATGTTTATATCAAAACGGTGGCTGTTCGCAAAACGTGGAAAAAAACAGGGAAAAACATTTTCAAGTTAAAAAGTCTTGATGTGTTTTTTTATTACAGGCGTGCAACCTTTCACTTCACAAGATATTAACTGATCAACTGAAGTTGTGTGGATAACTTGTGGGTCATTGTAACGTTTTTATTGGAGACTCATTCTGACGGCACCCATTCACTGCAGAGGATCCATTAGTGAGCAAGATGAACTTCTCCAAATCTGTTTTAATGTGGAAACAAACTCTTCAACATCTTGAATGGTTTGATGATGAGTATGTGTTCATATAAGGCAGTTTATAACATGTTCTTTAAATTTAATAAATCAGTGCGAGGCATACAGCACTATTTTTATATTATATCCAATATTTAGAGATGAATCCTATTAAATACTGAATCAACGCAGCCATTTCGCCTCAAACCTTGCACGTAATGAACCGAGGCACAGACTTCAGGTAGCAGCGTCTTTCCTGCCCCCAAAAGCTACTCTCAAATCCTCTAGATATCCCTCTCTGCTCTCCGTCCCCCTCTTTTAATCAAGCCGAGGAATTACCAGGGGAAGTGATTAGGTACAGGTCTTTAGTTTTTTCTCTTTCTTTTTAAAAGCGTAATCCTTTCAGCATAGTAAAAAGAAAGACTCCACAGATATCCCGGCATTGTAGCCCACTTTCTCTCTCTTTTACAAAGAGACTGCTGCCTGGTTCCCTTTTGAAATAAGAGTGGCAAATTAAAAGTTATTGTTTGGCACTTTTAAAAGCATTTTTTCCCACCCACCCCTCAACCCCAGGCCCACGTCTGGGATTTGTCCTGCTGAACATCTTGGCAATTTATGTAGAAGACAAAAGGGGGAAGGTTGTTACCCATTTTTCTTGTCAATCAAGATGTTAAACAGTGCTCTCACGACCTAACTTCATGACTCAGTTCATTGCTCAGTTGGTCTAAAGTATCACTACAGACGTGCATTTGAAGCGAATATAAATATTTGTAACATGCACTCTGCCGAAACTTTGGACACTTTTATTTATTTAATAAAATGTTATTATTTAATCAATTTTCTTTTATTTTTATGTTAATTTCAGTGTGAAGAAATGTTTTATTTTAGTTATATGAAATATTTAAAATGTTATTTTTTAAATATTATTTACATTTTGTAAATATTTAAAACGATTTTGTTTCAGTGTGTACAATATATTTAGTTTATTTTAGTTAATTCTAGAAAATGACACGTGTTCCAATGTAATTAACTGTTTTGTTTTAGTTTTATAAAACATTTAAAATGTTATAATATTTTTATTTGTAAAAATATTTAATGTATACTTTTTTTTTACATGCAATAAGTGCAAAATTTCTACTAAGTGTGTACAATATGTTTCTTTCTTTCTTTCTTTCTTTCTTTCTTTCTTTCTTTCTTTCTTTCTTTCTTTCTTTCTTGCTTTTTTTCCAGCATTTCAATATTATCACAGTTTGAAAAATGTTTTCTATTTTTAGATTAAATTTCAGATTTTATTAGATTTTTGGTTGCTGCATAATTCCATACAATCCATGTTATTTTACAGTTTTTTGTTTATTTTATATAATTTACTATTATTTTAAATATCGTCATCAATGAAGAGTTATAACATTAATAATTGTTATAGCAATAAATAATAATAATAGTAATAATATGGTTTCGAGAACTATGTGCTTGAACCCTTAATAATAATAATAAAAATATAAAAGTAAATCCATCCAGTTGTTTAAGTCTTTACACAACATACCATCTCGTTACATAACCTTAAAGATCACATTGTTTTCTGACTGACGCTCTGGCTGATCTTACACTGTTCCTCAATTCCAGCACAGTACACTAAGTAGGGTTTAATGAGCAGGCCTGTGAAGGCCGGGGATTTTGTGTTGATGGAGCAGCTGCGGCTCGAGTTCCCATAGTTCCATTAATCCCCGCAGCACTCGAGGACACAGACACACGGGACGCAGAGAGAAGCGGTCGGCCCGTATCGTCCCGGTGCAGTTTATCATTTACGTGCTCCTCCGTGAGATATTAATACAAGTTAGCCAAAGAAATGAATAACAGCTATTTCAGCAGGCATTTCATAGCAGTTCCACATGCATCCGGCAGATGGGTTCATGGCTAGCAGGGGAGACAGTGCAAACATCCTTAAAATGTATTTCCAAGCTCTTTATTTCATTCGGTCGTTCTTTAATAATAATAATAATCACGCTAATGTTATTTTTTATATATATTTGTAAAATAGTTGTAGCTTTATAACAAAATAAATATAATGGTAATAATATTAAGTCACTCCGTGTGTATGTATATGTGTATATACTGCATCCAAAATAGTTTTTGTTTACATATGTGTGTATACTGTATATCTAAATACAAGTACATGTGTATATTAAAGGCAAAATATATATATATATATATATATATATATATATATATATATATATATATATATATATATATATATAAACATTCTGTAGTACTGTATTGAAAATCATCATGTGTTTCTACATTACATAATAATAAGATACACAGTTAAACAGAAAGAAAACTAAGTTATTTAGAAAGAAAATGAGCTTCGAAATGAAAATAATGTAAAACGATGCAAAATATCTTCACAGCCTTAAATATGCTTCATTTTCATAATACAAAACACAAATACATTTATATCTTCGTCAGTCGTTTGACACTCACCCACACCAAAAATAATGAAGGTCATGACTTAGATCAGTTGTGGAGCCAAAATAAGCAACATTTTGTTACGAAAGTTACGAAAGTGACGACACAAACACACTGACAAAATGGTCTAGAGATTTCTATATTTTACCCTCAAAGAAATTGTTGGTAAAATCAACAATTAGCACATTCAATTAAACGTGAAATTTAAACTTTTGATCCTGTTTGAATCTTTCTAAAGCAGCGTAGCCTAGCGAGCGCGCTCGCTTAACGCAGGAGCGCCGCACAAGGCAAGTCTGCTCTAAAAAAAAAACAACAAACTGCCTGCCGGGCCAAAAGCCAGACAAACACGGAGAAAGTGTACGTGTAGGATGCTGTCTAGAAGGTTCTGTGGGACAGAAGGCGTTTGAAGTTGGCCTCAGTTAGACTCTCTTGTCTCGGCCTCCACTAACTCTTTCATGACAGCGCAGGAGAAGTGAGACAGCTGGCCGTTTATTTACCTGCTGCACAAAAGAGAGCTCATGAATGGCCTCTCACTGGGGAAGCCTTGCTAAACTTCTTTATGCGGGCCTGCCACTTTTTGTTTGTTTCTTCTAGCGGCATGAAGCAGGCTTTTGGGACGTATAATCGAGAGGAGAAGAGCACATGACCTTACACACTACATCTGACAGCGAACCAGAGAAAAATGCAAACAAGCTACAAAACAACAGTCTGCCGTTTAGAAAGCCAAAAAGAGCATTAGCTGTGTTTTGTGCTGCCGGCATATCGACACACGCAACACAATCGTGCAACATAATTAACCTAAAATAATTCTTAGATCGTGTGAAGTGCGTAAATGTGTGTCTGGATACTTTGTTTTTAAGAGGAATTCACTCTTAATGTTTGATTTCCAGTTTCTGCGTAGAGATGCGCTTCACTCAAATAAATATATGGGATATTTCAAATGTGCATGGATCATTTTAAACGGTGCTAAGATTATTATGTTTGTCTAATGCAAAATTAGATCCGGTGAGGATTCTGTGAAATTAAAGTGCATTTGGAAATATTCAGCTGTATTGCTAATACAGATATGTATTTATTTACTCATATTTAAAGTCAAAGAGAGAGAAATAATGATTTTAAAGTTAAACTGCTAAAGCCATTCAATATTGCAGTTACTTCTGATAAAGTGTGCTATTTTTTTTAAGTAAATTGGAGTAAAAAAGAAAAATGTTTTCACAATATGCGTGCATACCATTTATTATAAATATATAAATACATGCATGCATGCATGTTTTTTTTTACTCATGTAAATGTAACTTTTATTTTGCATGCGATTATTCATAATTGTTTGACAGCACAAAAAAATACACATAATCATTATTATATTGCATTTATTGCATTGGTAACTTAAATAAATGACAGGTTTTTCTTTATCCTTCATTTATTGAATAATGATAAATCCCTCCATAATCATACAACAAACAAGCACACAGTTCACAGAAAACCTCCACCTTAATAAACTAAAGTACCAGCCGTAAAAAAAAAAAAAAAACTTTCAGACTACCTTAAGTGCAAGACGCTTTTACAAGATCATTCAATTTAAAGTTTTATGATCAAATATAATTATGAGCTTTTACTCAAGATGACATGTTTCTGACTGACAAAGGTTGCCCTCTTCTGGTGAACTCAACAACTTGACTAGTTAAAACACAAGCCTCTATTTAACCAGTTTACCCAAACCATAAACATATTTTTAAACAACAACAACAACAATAAAAGCTGTTCTTCCAGAATCCATTCATTTTCTCCATATTATCAATATTTTATTTTATTTGTGTGTGTGTGTGTGTGTGTGTGTTTCCAAACAATAAATTAGGTTTCAGATATGGCTTTAGTTAATTGGGTTGAAAAAAAACTACAGCTATTAACCGTCCCAAATTTACATTATTTACTTTTACAATAATGCTGTAGAAAAAAAATGTCATTTTAACATTTTAAACGTCATATCCAGACAAAGGAAAAAAGTGGACAAGAAGTTCATGTAAGAAATGAGTTCATGAAATATTAAAAAGTTACCAAATGTCATATTTATGAAAATATGCTTCCATAATTATCTGTGACAGCAATTCAATCTGTAATAAGCGGAGCTGAGGTAGAATACGACATTCAGAACATTTCCAAACAGGATTTTGAATTTATGTGGTATGGAAAAAAAAAATTTAAACAAGTGAAACGTATGGGATCTTTTTCGCTAAAATGCTTGAAACTGCAAACAGCGTTATAGAAAATACAATGTTGTAAACATTTACAATCTAGGTCCATGTCATTCACATTCGCAAAGTTTTAATTGAAGAAACTCATTGAGCTCTCATTTAGTCCGTCCTAGAGTTTCTGGATCACAACTTGAAATTTGCCTATTAACAGAAAAACAAAGACAGTTACAATCTTAATAACAGTGCCAAATCACATATGCTCATTATTAAAGCCTCAAATATTTTTACATCGTGAAAAAAAAAAAAAAAAAAAGATATATACAGGGGTTGGACAATGAAACTGAAGCACTGGCTAATTTAGTGTTGGAGGTTTCATTGATAAATTTGAGCAGCCTGGTGGCCAATCTTCATTGATTGCACATTCCACCAATAAGAGCAGAGTGTGAAGGTTTAATTAGCAGAGTAATAGCTTAGTGTTGCTTTAAATATTGCAATGCACACAACATTATGTGTGACATATCAGAGTACAAAAGAGGAGGAATTGTCGGTGCACGTCTTGCTGGCGCATCTGTGACCCAGAGAGCAAGTCTTTGTTATGTATCAAGAACCACGGTATCCAGGGTTATGGCAATATACCACAAAGAAAGTCGAACCACATCCAACAGGAGTAACTGTGGATGCAAGAGGAAGCTGTCTGAAAGGGATGTCTGGGATTGTATCCAAAAAACATAAAACCACAGCTGACCAATTCACTGCAGAATTAAATGTGCACCTCAACAGGGTCAATATACATGGCCGGGCTGCTATAGCCAAACCTTTGGTCACTCGTGCCAGTGCCAAACGTCGGTTTCAACGGTGCCAGCAGAGAACATCTTGGGCTGTGGACAATGTGAAACATGTATTGTTCTCTGATGAGTCCCCTAGACCCAATACTTGTGCAAGATGAGCGCGTCACTGACAAAGACTACCAAACCATTCTGGAGGACCATGTGCACCCAGTGGTTCAAACATTGTATCCTAAAGGCCGTGTATCAGCAAGACCGGTGACAGAGTGATCTGATGAACATGAAAGTGAAGTTTCATTATCCAACCCCTTTTTTTCTCTTTTTTTAATTTGGTCGCATACCAGTCTTTCATTCATTCAATTCCAAATTTATTCATATATTTAATTAAGAACTGATTTAAACAGATTTTAAATTTGGCATAATCTTACATGATGGCATTAAAGAAACCTCCGCTGTGACGACGCTCTCCAAGCCCAGGTTAGACAGACCTCCTCGAATCAACCCACAGGAAAAGGCCAAGTACTGCGGAGATCCAACATATTTACATATAGTAATACTTAATTTATCGTGGAATAAAATAGTGCAGACACGAGGGTTATTTAACATGAATGGACAGAAAATAGGCGTTCTTACTTTAGGTGCTTCTTCGAGGTATTGCTTTCCACTGGAAAACTGAGTTAGGAGGGCAAATTTATTATCTTGTAAGACGTATGTGCCCTGAGAGAAGAAATCACGGTAACGATGAATTATACAATGCGTTTTCACATATTAAATACATAACTGAGCTTTCAAACCTGATGGTTGGTCCTCAAATTGTCAATTTGTTTTTTGAAAATCGTGCTCCAGAAATCCTTACACAGGAACTTCATTATGTCCAAGTCATCTTTGAAAGTAGGGCAGTCTTTTGTAAATCTTGTCAGAGATGTGGAAAAAACATGCCATCATTAGGTTTATGAACTACGGCTGCTTTGTAGTATGAAGCAAAAAAGTGTTTATAAAAACTGTTTATACCTTTCAATCAGTCCTTGTCCAACTCTGAAGCCCATCGCCTCTAGAGTGGAGACACACGTCACTCTCTCCTTAAGAAAGCACATCAGAACAAGACGCAAATGGAAAATGACAAAATGCTGCAAAAAAACACAATCAAAGCAGTATGAAATCTGATGTATGCCACCTGGGCGCTCGTAGATGGTACCTTATCAATGTCCTCCCGCGTCGCCTGCTCCTTGTAAATGTGAGCGACAATCTCCATATGGAGGAATTCAAACAAAGCGTCATCTGCCATATCTGAAAGAAAGAACATCCATGGAAAGTTCCTCAGACGCGCTCCATTGGAAAATTGACATTTCTGTATTTGACCCATTTAGGCCTTCAGGCTAACTAAAGTGGCTTTTCCACACTTTTTTCACTAGCGAGTATTTTTGAGCAGAGTGTTTTGACAACTTCTTGGATAACTTGCAGATTCATTTGCCTGGTGTTTTTAGGTGAGTGCTGCAAAGTACATAAAACCAAAGTAAATAAATAAACGAATAAATAGCCTAACTAAATTTTAAAAGAATTAATTAAATAGACAAATAAAATATATTATTTATTTAATCAAAGGTTAATATAGAGAATAGAAAAAAACGTAAGGTAGCATAAATAAAATAGCTGCCAAATAATGTTATATTTATTACATTCATTTTCCACAGTAAAATAAATATCCTTACGTTTTAGCTTTGTAAACATGGGAAGAAGCTGTTTACTGTGTCTTTGTGTTGCTGATGTGCGTTAATTCCATTTTTAAGAGTACTGCGAAAAGTCTTCTTGCCATATGGGGCTTAATATATAAAATATCAATGTGATTCGTAAGATTACAAACCGTAAGTATAAATAAATGACATAAATATGCATTAATGCGAAGACAGCAGCTCAGCTAGTTAACGTTACCGCACCATCAGCGATAACGATAGGGCAGCTAACATGTTTATGCTGTATGATACGGTATTAGCATAAACGCACTTACTCTTTGCACGTGTCCTCAGTCAGGTAATAAAAATACATTTATAAAGAACCACATACACAAAATCCGCCCTCAGTTCTACTGCGTGTAGCACTGACACTTACAACCAATACCGCCATCTGCTGTTATGGAGAATAGCGACTTCCTCTTATTTCCTCGCTGACCCAAACGACCGTCAAGTCTATTTCTCCCTCATTTTAGAGTTTATTGTAGTAATATTTTACATGTTTACCGTTTACTGTATTTTTTATCAAATAACTACAGCCTTGGTAAGCATAGAAGACTTATTATCTAGTCAGAACATGACAATTTCAATACATTTATCCAACGTAAGTGCGACTAAATGTCATTTTATTTTTCCTTCCACTTGATAATGTTTTTACCAACACACTCTGACTTTTGAGTTAAATGACACCGTACCCATTCGTTTAACGTCAAAGTAATTTCTTAGTACCAAAGTAAAATCAATTTAATGTGGTGCTACAATTAACCCAAACCTGATTCGTTTTGCATGTCAAAAATATAAATGACGCATATCAGTGAAATATTACTTTATATTAAGAGTCAAGCAGTTGAAATTAACAGACTTATGAGTTCATACTTAATCACATGAATTCAGATTAGATGAAGAAATTCATGACAACACACTACTTGTGTTAAAATCAGCCTTAAAGTGTGTCTTAAACCTAACTGGAAGAAACCGATAGTTTTACACAACTTTAAGCTTACCAATAACCCACATTCCCCCCCTCCCCCTCAGATAATGCAAGATGGTTACAGACATAAAGCTACCTTGGTCCGAACTGCAATTTCGAAACAGTCACTGTTGAGTTACTTACCCTCTAAGATTCACATCGAGTGTTAGTTCGCAAACAAACCGAAGTAAATAAATAATAAAATCTATTGTACTATTTCTCAATAGTGTTACTGATTAAAACATCAGAGCACTGAATACTTTCCTATGAAACTGAAAAACGCATATGTTGATGACGTTTCAGATCAGACAAGCTCCTGAAACATCTACAAGACAAAAGACTTTTGTAGTTCCTACTGAATGCATAACGTCCCAAATAAACAGCACTCAATCGTGCTTACACAATCCATTCTGCACAACAGCATTCTTGGTTGAGGGTGAAATCTCTAAAGAAGGTGGGCTTGAGGTGTTTTCTTTGCACCCCTCCAAGGTTTGAGGAGTCTCAGTGTCACTGCCCAACTCAGGTGACCTCTTGTGGACTTCCAAGAGAGAGACCTTCCAAGGAGCAGCTGATGGTTCGCTTTTATTCATGAGGAACGTGGGGTATGGCTCAAGAGTCTGTGTTTGAGCTTCATGCATGTTCGGACTAGCTAAAGAGTCCTTGTCTGGGGTCTGGAGCTTGGGTTGGTGGTTCCTTGTAAAATTGGAGAGCTGCTCCAGGACCTGGATCTGCCGATCCATCATTCCCAGCATGCTGCAGTGGAAAGCTCTCTGCTCGGCCAGCTGTTCTCCAAGCCGGTGGTTCAGGATGGTTAGCTGCTGGAGGATGAGGCTGCTGGTCTCCTCAGAAGTTCCTGCTGGGACAAAACAAGAAGATCTGTCACTCCTGAGGTGCTTTAACAGTTGTGCCAGACAGAACTGAACCAGTATGTCACCTGGGAAATCATTGTAGCTGCAGTCAATGGCATCTCTCGTACTTTCTGTACTGTTGGGAGTGCATAGGGATGGTGGTTCGGTCTTCACTGCATAGAGGTATTCTCCTGACAAGCCTAGGGTCATAACTTCATCTGGTCCTACCTCCCAGCTTGGAGGATCAGAACCAACCATGTCATCTGGATTCAGACCGTCATCAACATCAGGTTCAAGTTTAGAAGACATGCTCTCAGGCTCAGATTTAGGGATCAGGCCTTCAGGCCAAGGACCTGGAAGAAGAGATAAACAAGGCAAACCCTTATTTTCTACAGTGGCTACAGTTACAATGGTCTAGAATAAACAGCCATATATGCATTTAAAAAAAGAACTATAAAGAAATGATTCAAAATGGTTCCAAAGCTGTATGACTTATTTGGGAATGATTAGAGCTATGGAGGCCATTGGCTTCTATTGTATGGGCAAAAACACTTTTCTTAGTGGTTCACAATTATATTCCTGGAGGAACCCCAACACTGCATATTTTCTATGTCACCTTAATCAAACACACCTGATTCAGGTAATCAACTCATTAGTAGAGACTTCAAGACCTGAAATGGGTGTGTTAAACAAAGGAGAGATGCAAAATGTGTTGGTTGGCCTCCAGTAAAGTGGTTGGAAACCACTGTATTGTCAAAACATCTATGTTCCACACGAGAAAGAATAAGTCATACAGGTTTGGAGCAATGTGAGGGTGAGAAAATTACATTTTTTTTGTAAAAATCGAAGTCTATCAAATGCTTTTAAACATGTCAACTATGCGAAGAAGCGATAACATTAGTATATTTTACAAGCCAGTGATTCTCAACTGGTGGATCACAGATATTAAGGTAAATAATAATAATGATTGTGCAAAATTTGATTAAATTAGGCTTATCAACTTATATTCAGGAGATTTTTTATTTTTTATCTTCTTTAGTTGCCATCAAGTTAGTTAGTTGGCATTTCAAGGTTAGGCAAATTAGACAAAAAAATTCTGTGTAAAGTTCAATCATCTATAAAAACTAAGGGGCATTCCAATCAAAGGACTGGGCTCAAATTTTTTAAACTTCTGTTTCATTAAAAGGAAGGTTTGAAAGACAAATAAAGTTAACATTAGGGATGTATCTCATTTCCTTCTTCAAAACAACAGACAGGAACTTACCGGTTCTTCCTTTTCCAGAGTTTTCATGCTTATAACTCAGGACGTATTAACTTAAGTTCTTTAATAAACCACTCTTTCAAAACCATAATGTTTAAGGCCATATTCACATTGTTGAATATTACCCGTTTTCGGGTTGAATACCAAATGTTAGTCACTGTAATTAGAGCTGATGCTTATTTTGTAAAGAAAACAATATCTGAAGAAAAGGTAATGCTGGCAAATTGAAAACCTCCAAAACAAGAATTATACAGAACCTAGCTTTCCATAAATATTCTGTCCCCAAAATCTGCACACATGCAACTCAAAAAATTCTAAAGTTATCTAAATAATCATTTAGATTCTGGCTCCTAATAAACATTTCTACATATTTAAGGCCATATATGATTTAAGCCTGGCTATACTGAAATCTAGGTTGTATCCTACTTATTTTCAGTAATCAAAAACCGAACATTTAGTTATCACTGTTGTAATATAAATATGCAAATTATAAAAATAACTTCTGGAATGTACAGTGTGACACGTCAGATTATGAATGACCAGGATTTACCGTTAACTAGGTAAAATATGAACAGTGTGGAAAAAATAAGTCCCACTCTATTCCATAGAGTTTTAGAACTGCCGGTGTTAAAGGGATGCTTCAACCAAAAATGAAAATTCTGTCCCTTGTATCGTTCCAAACCCTTAAGACCTTTGTTCGTCTTTGGGAATATCTTCTGTAATTATTGACAGAATTTTCATTTTTGGCTGAACCATCCCTTTAAATATTTCAAGTGTGAGAGACCTTAAATGTTTAAAGTGCTATCAGTGATTCTGCCAAATATTACCTTTTTTTTTACCACTAAAAGCAGGTTATATTCAAATATCTGGACATAGAGCCTCACTGAAACCCCCATATCTAGTAGTTCATTAAATAACTAGAATCTAAAATAATATTTTGGTATCTTTTAATACTTCCTGAGTTACAGGCCTAGCAAAGAAGAACAGGTAAGTTCCTGTGTAGACTGGAGATAATTATTTTCAGTGGTCAAAATCCAAAAACTTTGCATAAAAATATGTACAATTTCTCCTTGAGCCTACGTGAAATTCCAATAGCTCTGGAACTGTAATACATAAGGCCTTAAAAATTATGAAGATCTAAAAGGGCATTCTAAAATATAATTTAAGACTCTTTCATTTACAGGCCTGCTAACTTTAGAGAAATAAACTGAGAAGTGCTCATTCCCTATTTCTGACGGACACCGTTGGTACGTAATGCAACAAAGATTGCTAAAATTAATATTATGAGGCTGCCATTTTTGAAGTCATTTTGAACGCCCTCCACAAAATAGTGGATTACTCTCAGCTCACATTTAATATTTTGGTTTTTAGCACTACACATGTATACATCTTTCCTGGCAAAATCAAAATTTGAGCTGGGGACCTCTGGTTGAGTTGGCACGGATTCACCACATCCAGTACGACCGGGACACCGTTACCATGTCTAATGCAAAATATCTGATTATGCTATAAGACATGCATATCTCTAGGACCTAAAAAAACGTATATTTCACTCCCAAAAAAATGGAAATTCTAGCCTAATTTATTCATCCAATCAGTTCGAAACCCATTTGGCTTTCTTCTCCGCGTTCCCTAAAATAACACTTCATAGGATTTGGGATAAAGTGCACAATATGGACCGCTTTTGTGATGTTTTCATTGAAAACACCTGTTCCACACAGAAGAAAGTCAGTCAAACAGGTTTGGAATGAGGGTGAGCGATTGGCCGAATTAGAATTTTTGGGCAAACTACTCGTTTTCATACAGCGCACACGGACAAATGATTTCGAATCATGCAATAAGGCAATGATAAGCATGTACTGTCAGTGACGTCATCCAGGTCCACCAGAGACCGTCCGAGCAGAGCGTGCCCATCTGTGAGGTCGTCCTCCCTGCCTCCCACCTTCGGCCTGCGCACCAACATGTGATCCAGCATATGAAAGTATCGGAAAGACTCGATGGCAGAGAGGCGAGCGGCTGGACTTCTGTAGCTGGCCAGTTTGATCTTCACGGTACTTGTGTTTGAGGCTCTTCCAGCGGTTTCGGATTTGGGTGACGGTGAAGTGGATGCCCCGCTTTGCCAGACTCAGCCTGAGACGTCTGAAGAGGGATTCGTTGCGCTGCCGCTTCTTATCCAGCTCGTGGACCAGACCCATCTGCTCTATGAGGGCCAGCATGGCAAACGTGTCCGGTTCGGTCCACCACTTGTTGGGCTTCTTCTCGTTGAGGTTCATGGTCTCCTCTCTGTTTGAGGCCCCTAAACATGCAACCCACTTCGGAAAGAAGGTAGATTAAAGAAATCGTTCTTTTTACAAAATTTAAATGCATTTACAAAGCATATTTGTAATTACAACACTGCAATTCTGGTATCTAATTTAATCTTGGAAATAACTTAAGTATTAAAATAAATAAAATTTGAAACATTATGATACACAATATTTCAGATTTTGCAGTACTAGGTGGCCATTCTCATCAAACTCATTTTTGCATTACTAATCTATAGTTTCTCTATATAAACAATTGTTATAACAGACTGTGTCACGCATTTTACTGCCCCGTCTCTCATATTTTTAGGTATTCACAAAAAGACTTAATTTAAAGCAGTGTACACACGTAAACCAAGCTAACAAGCAAATTGGTATTTGGAAATCAGAAAAAATACTGAATACTGTAACAGCTTAATGAGGAATCTCATGAAGAATTACATAATTTATTTGAAAGTAATGAAATGGTGAAATGTAAAAACTATATTAAACTATTTAAAGTTGGTGATTCTTGGAAGAGGCCTCTTTAGGTGCGATCCCACAGCAGTGACTCTTCTGCACAGCATTATGGGTAATTAAAAATACCACTGTCCAACATTTTTATTATTTTAAAAATAAGTTGAAATAATGTGAACAGATGGCTTCGACAAAAGCATACACCATGATTAAGTTCACAACAGGTCTAGGTTTATGTTATAATAACAACATTATATATATATATATATTTATTATTATTATTAAATTTAGTTTATTTCTAGACCCAGCTGTTTTACTTCACCCTTATTAGTGCAGACCTCACTAGAAGAGATGTTGCTGAGAGTAATATTTTCTTATTAAAGATTGTTCATTTAAATTAATATTGATAACAATATTATTATTATTATTATTATTATTATTATTATTATAATAATAAAAAATTATAATAAATTAAAAAATAAGAAAATAAGGAAATTTCCGTTTTTATTTTATTGTGACTTTAAAGATATTAAATTAAATTAGACATTAAAATGGTTTTCAGTCATTACATACATAAGGTAATGCCTTATGAGAGAAGCATTATTGATTAGCAGTGTGAGACATTTGGCCTCCAGTGCAAATCATTATTGTACACATACGCGTTATTAGGCCTAGTCATTATTAAATCGCAGTGACGTAAAGGATAAACCTGAACACCATAAGCATAAAGCATTCACAGATAGTACAGATCACAGACCTGTTAAGTTGTAGGCCTCCTGCACATACTGTAATGCAGCAGGGATTCATCGAAATCGCCTCCGCATCGGCCGAAACGCGCTAAATGAGCCAAATGACAGACTATATAAAAGCATTCGAGACGGTTGCTAATTGTGAAAGGTTTTGAATCAGTGTTTAGACACTGAGAACATCTGTTTACTTCATCCTGAGCCTTTTCCCTCTTGATTTCTCATAGAAATAAATCGAGCTGATAGAACGGCCATTAGCTCGAAACGCGTCACCTAACATGGGCAGAGATCAACGGACCCACTGCTGTTTCCAATTGGTCGTACACGATAGGTGTAAAATGATGATGTCTCTCCACTTTGTTTTTAAAGGCAATACAATCCGAGTATGACAAATGACGTTTTTGTAGTGTAAATTATTGTCCCGACTTTTACTGAAATTGAGAATAGAGACGGCGCTGTCACGTGATGACTGTTAGTTTTCAAAGCGCTGTTCAGGCTGGACCAATGAGGGTCGTTTGTGTTTACTTGCTTAGAATTTGTATAAATGCGGTCTGTTCCTGCGGATTTCCGTTTTGTTTATCATGTAAAAATCTCTGGGACGGCCATAATGTCATAACTATTAATTAATGTGCACAAATGTCCACGGTAAGACAAACCCCATGAGATTTGGCTGCGGCTCTATGATTGATTCGGCTTTCTGAGCCGTCTAGCGCCCCCTGGTGTTAGACTAAATATTGAAAACGCAACATTTGCTGGCGGGTGCGATTTCTGCTCCCGCTTGTGGTTGAAAAACATTACGTTGTGACCTCGTTACTGCCACGTAGTGCATCGGAGTGCTCTGATTGATCGACGTAAATCTGAATAACAGAGGCAAAATTTAAACAACGTTTAATATTCCTCTGACAATCAATTTAGAATTACCACACACCTACTGTTACTTAAGTGCAAATTTAATCAAGCATAAGGAGCTATCGCTGTTTTAACGCGTTAAGTGATTAGCTGTGTCCCCATAACATATTCCTGACAAATTCCATCTGATAATAAGAGTTCAACAACTGAAATAATACAATGAATTCAGGTTACATAACTTCGGATCTGAGACACGAAGAATGACCGTCACAGTCCTTGTCACTCAGAACATTAAGACAAAAGGTTAAGAGAACAATCTAGAAGTTCATCCTGCTTTTAAAGCACAGGAAGCTCCTACTCTTGTGCCACAGGCATGAATTTGTCTCGATATAAGGCGGAACAAAGGTTATTAGTCCATTTAGACCTCAGATTTGGTCTCAGACTCATGGTTAAATCCATAACTTAGCAGCGTAACCAACGTTGGCCTGGTTAGCCCTGAGCCTAGTTAAAGTTTTTTTTTTTTTTTTTTTTTTTTTTCTCCATTTGTCACCAATGGAGTTTTGGTTCCTTGACACCGTACTGTTTATATCTACATATTTATAACCGTTTTAAAAAATATATAAAATTAGGAAGAAACTTTTTGATGCAGGGATCTGTGCTTCAGCGCTGGTAAAAAGCAGCATTGCATTTATGCAGACACTTTTCAAGGAACACATTTTGGTTTCCCGTGAATCAAACCCATCACCTAGATGTTTCTGGAGTCGTTATCTACTCACTGAGCTACAGGAAGACCTATTGATCTGAAGGAAGTAGTTCACTCAAAATGTAGATTATTTTATTTTCTTTTAAAATGGATGATAATACTTGCTCGTAAATGGATCCTCTCCAGTATGCCATCAAAATGAGAGACCAAACAGCTGCATTAAAAACATCACAATAATCCAAGAGTAATCAAAGTGACTCGGCCTGTCGACCGAGGTCTTGTGAAATTAAAAGGAGTGTGTTTGTAAGAGACCAATATGTCATCAAAGCATATTAGCTTAGCTTCTTTCTCCAAATCTATTCCAATCAAGGAACAAACTACACATTGGCTGGCCTGATGATGAATACATTTTCAGCAACTCTTCCTTTAATAAGTCATCCTAACACAACAAGTTGTGAGTCATGCAGTACACATCCAGAGAAGCATAGATGTTAATGAAGGGATGCAATGCAAAACAGGAATACAATTTGTAGTGCCATTAATATATTTTTGACTCCTGTAATGTGTTTTTTTTTTTTTTTGATTGATACCATATAAGTAAAAAATCCTTCCATTTGACATTTTTCAAAACGGGGTTCAGGGGTTGCTGTTCATCTGTACTCTCGAACTATGGACTCAAGAACGGTGTTTGTCTTATTATGGATGTTGCTGTCCTCCACCTCCACTGGAATCAAACTGGATGGAAATGGTTACGTTGATGTTGTCATTGCAATCACTTCAAAAGTACCACAGGATGAGAGACTTATTGATAAAATCAAGGTGAATATGTACTTTTTTTTTAGAAATAAGAATTGATAATGCTAATCCAGCATACGGCGTTGAACCCTACACTAATCAATATGGTGAATGCGGAGCTGAAGGAGAGTTCATTCATTTCAGCCCAGAATAACTTCTGAATGATACTTTAATTGAGCTTTATGGATCAAGGGGTAAACATTGCTAACATTCCTTCAACATTTATATATTTCTCATGAAGGAAGAGTACCTGGAAAGGTTTTTTATTTCAGTATTATGTTTGTTTTGTTAGCAGTTTTCTTGTTTGTTTGCGGGAAGGGTCATGATGAACATAATAGAGAACAGCCGTTTTACCACTCTAATGGTCGTATTGAAGCTACAAGGTAACAAAAAGAAAACGTATGATTTAAAAGCACATGATCTCACCCATTGGTTTCCTGCTTATCTTTTAGATGTAGCAAAAGCATTGAAGGTCAGTTTTATGAGGTTACTGCTCTTCAATCTTGCCGCATTGATCCACAAACTTTGCTACCTACTACTAAGGGGTGCACGTTTTTTCTGGACAGAAATCAAATCTCAAACAGCTCTATTATGTTCTTATCGCATCTGGATCCTGTAAGTATTGATTGCACACACATTCAGTGGTGTATTGTAACAAAGTAGTAATACTTTGTTACAGTACTTAAGTATTTTTTTGGAAGTGTACTTCAATTTTTATATTTTAGCAGACTTTTCATTTTACTCCACTACATTTCTTAAATAAAATGTATACTTTTACTTTGATGAATGTCCCCGAAGCCTGTCGATTACTTACTACAAAATGTCTCAAAATATTTATCTTTTGCATGTGCAGTGAGGGGAATGAGAATGAGAAATAGCTGAAAGTGATAATACAAAAACAGCATTATAAATAAAAGTGGAAAAAAGATTAAGAACATACACAGCAGCACCACACTTTATTTAGCGTAACACCATAGCTGTGGGCGTGGGGTGGATGTGGAGGCAAAAACTCATTTAGTGCATAAGTGTAACATTTCTCGGTTTAAACATTTGTTATATTCTCTTAAAGAGAACTTAGACTCAGGCATGGTCATCTGTGATGTGATCTGACTCTGGAACGAACAGCTAAGATGCGATGAGACTCTGGAGGATCAACTAAGACTTGACGAGACTTCTGAAGAACATCTGTGACATCAGTCTAGTTCATGGACAGTGAATACAATTCACTTGGTGCACCTCTTCCCTCCATCATGGACATTTTCCTTGCACAATGCTCCAGTAAGGCTACCAGTATTGTAAAGCTGGCAGAAACTGAAAAAAGGAGAGCTGGGTGCTGTCTTTTTCATCTTCTACCATCAGGTAGAACAGGCTTACTCAACCCTGGTCCTCGAGGGCCACTGTCATGCTAATTTGAGCTTCAACCTAATTCAAACACACTTGAACCAGCTAATTGGTCTGTTTAGGATTACTAGTAAGCTACAGGCAGGTGAGTTTGATCAAGGTCGGAGCGCGTGAATCTATTGTTGTGTGTTTCATTTTTATGTTTAATCAGTATGTAGCACAATGGTCCTGCAAGACACTTTTTATTTCACTATATGTTCACACATGTAGCAGAATGACAATAAAATGTTTTGACTTGATATGGAATATTCAGAGTCAGATAAGCAAATGATAATGTTTTGACGTCACTACAGGGAAATAACCTGATTCATTGATAAGGTAACGCATAAGCGCGGTTAACTTGTGTTGTCAGGTTACTGATGTGCATGTAAACAGCTTTGTGCTAAACTTTTGCATTCCATGTTTACCTCCTTTATGTCAAAGTGGTACTACTGCTATTTATAATTATAATTTTTATAATTATATTACAGTGCTCAGACAATAAAAACAAATAAATAATGCACTTACACTGTTAATGTATGTATGAATTAATCTTACAGCAAAAATACTGTATTAATGTTTATATAATAATAATAGTATGATTTATCTGGTTAAAGTATATTATTTTTACTGTAAAACACAATAATTTTACTTTTCTTCAGTAATATATTTTAAAACAATATTTTAAAGAGCAAATGGCTCCTTATATTAATGTTATTTAATTATTGTTATTTCTTTTTATTGTCTGGAGCACTGTAATATAATATAATTATAAATATAATAATTATAAATAGCAGTAGTATCACTTCGACACAAAAGCGGTAAAGCTTAGCACAAGCCTTTAGTTCAGCATGTTTGCATGCACACCACTAAGCTTATAGCTCACAAATATCAGCTTATTAAAAGGTTTACATGCACATCAGTAACCTGACAGCACAAGTTAACCGCGCTTGCACGACTTTATCAATAAATCAAGTTATTTCCCTGTAGTGACGTCAAAAAATAATAATTTGCTTATCTGACATTTTATTGTCATTCTGCTATATGTGTGAACATATAGTGAAGCGAAATATTGTGTCTTGCAGGACCATTGTGCTATATACAATTTAAACATAAATATGAACAGAATAATAACCAACAATAGAAGTAAGAAAGCAAAACAAAAAGACCCCAGTAATAACCTATACACAGTTAACCACCTGTGAGATGTTCATGGTTTCACCAGGTAGATTTGTGGATGAGGCTTTCAAGGAAGCAGGGAGATTAAGGTTAAGGGCTCTTACAGTCTTGGTGACAACTGTTTAGCAGACGAAGCTTTGATATTCCAGTATCTTCTCATGGGTTCTCAACCCTGGTCCTAGAGGGCCACTGTTCTGCAGAGTTTTGCTCCAACCTTGATCAAACTCATCTGCCTGTAGCTTACTAGTAATCCTAAACGGCCTTATTAACTGGTTTAGGTGTGTTTTATTAGGTTGGAGCTCAAACTTGCAGGACAGCGGCCCCTCCAGGACCAGGGTTGAGAAAGCCTGTTCTCCCTGATGGCATAAACTGGAAAAGACTGGGAGAGATGGGTGGGGTCCTTCACAATACTGGTAGCCTTGCTGGAGCATTGTGCCAGGAAAAAATCCAGGACGGAGGGGAAGAGGGGCACTGTCAGGGAACTAGACTAATGTTCCCACACCAGACAAATGATGCAGCTGCTCAACACACTCTCAGTGGTGCTCAAATCAAATCAAATTCAAATTTTATTTGTCACATACACATACATACATGGTACGACATGCAGTGAAATGTTTTTTACAACCGTCCAGCGTCGGAATAGCTTCAATTACATTTACTCACAGACTGTTACATGTCACTCTGGACAACAGTTCCCATCATCTATTGCACTGATTACACACACAGCTGTAACCAATCAGACACACTTTATAAGCCTTGGACATCCTCATTCTGATCACTGAGTATTTTCTGCATGTATCCCTCTCCTAGCAATAGGGACTTTTACAGAGCTATTCTGTGTTTTCTGACTTAAAGTCTAGTTTACCCAGAGTTTCGTCACATCTTAGCTGTTCGTCCAGAGTCACATCAAATCACAGATGCAGAGTCTTGTCTTGTCCTGCCTTTTCACTTGTCCGATGCTCGCTGCTGTGTCTCCAGAGGCGATAAGGCCTGATTCAGATTCTTGCATGATGGTGGTGCCCAGCAAAAAACTCCTACGAGACTGCTGGTCCGTGGTACTCAAACTCCAAGTTTGCCCTGTCACAGGCAAGCAGACTAGCAGTGAACTTCCTGCCTGTCCTCTAGCTGTGCCTGAACTCTCGTCACATCCTGACATGGATACGGACGTCGCCCGCGAATCTTCATCTCATCATGCCCATGGTCATGGAGGCCAATTTTGAACACCTCTAGCAAGCTGCTTTTGCAAGTTTTTGTGAATACATTTCAGCTTTTAATCCCTAAAGAAGATATTACAGGTTCATCAAGTGTGTCAAAATGATTATTAGAAAAATAATGCACATCCGAGGTGGTGATCTGGCCACAATGTGAAGCTGAATTCAAAATGTTAGTTTTAGTAAATACAATATTGGCAAAAAGTAAACGATTGTCTTGAAATAAAATAAAACAACTGTACATCAGATGGCGTGAATCTCAGCTAAAGGTACTTTCCTGCTTATGTTAAATTTTTACTTGTCCATTTTTTTAATGGGGTCAAGAGATTACAGCAAGAAAATTAAGACATCTTCCAAGTTTATTAAACTTTTCTCTCCCATTGCCATTTTGGATTCCCTACTTTCAGAGAGTAAAATGAGAAATGCATGAGAATCACAACTAAGTCTCCTGAGGTTTGAAAGAGTAATGGAATAATGGAGCCTTGATAGAGATTGCAAGACAATAAATATGTATTTTGTCTTTCTTCCACCACACTCTCAGTTTTTACATTTTTGACTAATCCTTCATGTCTCATTTGTGTCTACCTCTATTTCTCCCAAGGAATTTTAGGAGAAACATCTTAAATGTTGTCGAAACTAAAATAAGAGATATGTGAGAATCTCATCTAAGACTCCCGAGTTTATGAAAAGCAGGCACTAAGCAATACATGTTTCCTATAGGAAGTGAAAAGATGTGTGTTTGTAAAAAAAAACAAATCTATCGTTAAGCAGTTTTAACTTTCAACTTCTTTCTCTAATCTGTTGCTATAAAAAAACACAGTCATGTACATTTGCTGACCTTAGGGGTTTTCAGCTAATTTTCATTTTTGGGTGAACTCTTCCTTGATAATTTACCTTAGATGTTGATTAGGCTTTAAAAACAGAGGACTGCATAGAAATGAATAAAGAAATGCAATGCAAAACAGGAATAAAATTAGTGCGATCGCATGCTGTGATGACGTTTTCTTGTTCCTGGGAAAAACTGTATTGATACTTTCAGCTCATGCAAGCAAATCATCTTTCGTTTTAGTTCGGTATTTGCTGTTTGTCTAAACTCTGCAACTATGTACTTGTGGATGTTATGTATTTTGGTGTCCTCCACCTCCACTGGAATCAAACTGGATGGAAATGGTTATATTGACCTTATCATTGCAATCAGTTCAAAAGTACCACAGGATGACAGACTCATTGATAAAATTAAGGTGAATATGCACTTTTGATCTATTTAACAAACTTCATATATGTGATTTTTTTTTTCTGTATTTTCTTTTTACATTTTTTTTAAATTTCATGTTTTCATAGTTGATCTGTTCACTTTCATTCTAACAGGAGATGGTCACTGAGGGGTCGTTTTACCTTTATGATGCATTGGATAAAAAGGTCTATTTCAAAGAAGCTACAATCCTAGTCCCACCTGAATGGACCGGTCCAAACTTCACCCAAGCAAGAACAGAGTCCTTTGAAAAGGTACCGAGAATTATGCCTTTTAATCTTGCCTACCAGATATTAAGGCTCACAAATAAATTACATCACTGGTATAGGATGTTTCTTAGACTGTTTCTATGTAAAACACAGGCCAAAATAAGAATTGATAATGCTAATCCAGCATACGGCGTTGAACCCTACACTAATCAATATGGTGAATGTGGAGCTGAAGGAGAGTTCATTCATTTCACCCCAAAATACCTCTTGAATGATAGTTTAATTCAACTTTACGGATCAAGAGGTGAAAGCTGCATATCTTTATTTTTATTTTTTTTACATTTATTTTTATCATGAACTAAGAGAGGTCAGAAAGGTCTATTAATACAGTGTTTGTTTTATTAGCAGTTTTCTTGTTTGTTTGCAGGAAGGGTCTTTGTGCATGAGTGGGCTCATGTGAGGTGGGGTGTATATGATGAATACAATGGAGAACAGCCATTTTACCACTCTAATGGCCGTATTAAAGCTACAAGGTGATAAAAAATTATTAAAATATGATTAAAATCTCCTTGGAAATGATCTCAACTATTGGTTTCCTACTTATCATTAGGTGTAGCAAAAATACTGAAGGTCAGTTTTATGAAGTTGCTGCTGGAGGATCTCTTCAACAGTGCCGCATTGATCCCCAAACTTCATTACCTACTAAGGGGTGCATGTTTTTACCTGACAGAAATCAAATCACAAATAGCTCCATTATGTTCTTACCGGGTCTGGATACTGTAAGTATTGATTGCCTACAGATTATACCTCAAAAAAAAAAAAAAAAACAATTTATGTTAACAAGTTGGAGTCCCTTTATTTTATTGCCCTTTTAGATATTGGGTCTTAGCAAAAACTAATTTTTCCTTTTCTTTATTATAAAATTACTATATACTATAAAATTACAATTTATCAGAGATAAATTCTTGAACTGTACACCTTTCCAGTGAAATTATTCCACATTTACTTTGAAATTATTTGAGATTGTGTACTGTATTTTACATTCACACATTTAACAGCTTTGCAGTGTTGAATTTAATGTTCATACATAAAATAAAATTCATCATAAAATAAATTAATAATTAAAAATGTGCCTTTAAAGAAACCTACTCCCTTTGGTGACATTACATTTATAAAGGGAATCCTTTTTTAGGTGACTACATTTTGTCAAGAAAATGACCACGATTATGAAGCTCCAAGCATGCAGAACAAGAAATGTGGCAAAGCAACATGGACTGTAATATTTGAGGATTCTGTGGATAAAGAGGCACTTCGTTCTCTGAAACCACTGCAGTCCCCTCCACCAGCACCATCTTTTAAAGTTGTGCAGCGAAAGAAAAGAGTTGTTTGCCTCATCCTTGATGTCTCAGGAAGCATGGGAGTATGTGATAACAGACATTAACTTCATTTGAAAACAAAAATGCTTGCCTGATAACCTTTTCTTGTAACTTGTGCTTTGAGTTTGATTGCTTTGTTTTCTAGGGACCTAGAATTCTTCAACTGCAGCAGGCTGCCACACACTTCTTGCGGAACATCGTTGAGGATCAAACTAGTGTTGGGATTGTAACCTTTAGTACTGATGCTTCTACTCTGAGTCCCTTGACTACTATTGACAGTGACACCACAAGAGAGAGTCTTATCAAATTGTTGCCAAAAGTAGCAGATGGATGGACCAACATGTGTAAAGGCCTTGATCTAAGCTTACAGGTGCCATATTAATTGTATAGTATGCATTTTGTATGTTGGTGATGTATAAAATATGCAAGTGATACGGCGGGCGGTTCTTAGCCTCCATGACATGCTTTTAACATCCTTTAATGCGCAGATAGCCATTGATTACCCCGCTTATTCCATGGTAATTTTCAAAATTATAGACAAGTTAAGACTAGCACATCTTTGCAGCGCAATATTTGACTGGAAGGGTAAAAATGCTGATTATTTCCGCCATTTACGGCTCATTAGCACTAACATTCTGTCCACTACATATCAGAGATGAAATAGTTCGGTAAGAAGACATTCATTTGAATTAATTCTCAATCTTGTGAGTGTGTGCGTGAGTTACCTGCTACTGTGCGTCTCTCAATCAAGCTGTGTTTACTTCAAAACTTACTTCAAAAATAGCAAGTTTACCTCTTCTCTCTCTCTTCCTCTCTCCCTCTCCCTCTACCTCTATCTCTACTTGCCAGCCAATCAGAATTGAATATTCAAACAGACCATGGAATAAATAGCTATTTTATGACAGCGATCCTTTTTCTTCAGGTTCTCCGAGCAGACAATGGGGATGCCTTGGGAGATGAACTAATTTTTCTGACAGATGGTCAGGCAACAGACGACATTACTCTTTGTGTTCCATCCACGATACAAAGCGGTGCCATTATACACACACTAGCTTTAAGTAACAGTGCAAGTCATGCACTGATAGAAATGGCAAACCAAACTGGTAAGTGATATCAGCCCAAAAAACAACTTACTGTATCTGTCTCAGTGTATATCATATAATATAAGCGCCAGTTTATTATTTAATGCAAAAATGTCTTAAACAGGGGGAATATTTTTATTAGCCAATGATAAGACCCCATCTAACCAGTTAATGGACGCATTTGCTTCACTCACATTATCAACTGGAGATTTCACAAAAGAGCCAGTTCAGGTTTGTCAAGTGATCTAACGGTAGTTTTTTTACTCTTAGAGTGTCATCAATATTATGAGCATTTTAACCATATTAATTTTTATCACTCCTTTAGCTAGAGAGTGTTGGAGTAAGAACATCTGATTGGTTCAATGGGACAGTTTCGGTGGATCAGACTGTTGGGAACAAAACCAGCTTTGTGATAATCTATGAAAGAATTTTTCCCAGCATTTACATACAGTCTCCAAGTGGCTTAAGCTACACTCAGACAAATATGAATCATGATGTTTCGCTAAAAACAGTTTTTTTAAAGCTTCCAGGAACGGCAGAGGTATGAACCTTGAAGTTATTTACTCAGTTTATAGTTTATAAACCAGAAACATAATTTATGGTAGGCATCTGGTCTAGGAGTTTTAGATTAAACATTTAACAACAACTTTAGACAGAGTTTATTATGATTCCGAGGATACATTTACAGAAAGCCTTACTGATCTGCTTTCTCACTGATAACTTTTATTTGTTTGATAGCCTGGGGACTGGGAGTACAGTATCCAAACTACAACACTTCAAGCTTTGACTATAACAGTGACGAGTCAAGCTTCTCAAGCTGATGTTCCTCCTATCATTGTCAAAACCCACATGAACCAGCAGTTCAGTGACGGCTCTAAACCCATGCTAGTGTTTGCTGAGGTTAGTCAGAATTACAGGCCTGTAATAAATGCTGATGTTTGGGCTACACTTGAGTCAGAAACCGGGTCCACGCATACATTACAACTCCTGGACAACGGAGCAGGTAAATTACCCAAAATATTATATAAATTAAAAAAATAAAATAAAATAAAGTAGTATTCCAAATTTTGACAAATTAATCAGATTCATCTTTCACAGGAGCTGATGCTATCAAAGATGATGGTATATATTCCAGATATTTCACAAAGATGGTAAACGGGAGAAGCAGTTTGAAAGTAAGAGTGAAGAATCAAGATGGACAAGCCAGATTTGCTGTCCTATATGTCCCTGGATGTGTGTTAAATGGTAAACTTTCAGATCCTGGGATATTCATTTAGATGAGATTGATATAGCTCTTATTTCTATATTAATCACTTGACAGGCTATATTATGCCATCTAAAGTGTGGTTCTAGAATACAATCAAATATGTTAAATGAAACCTATGAACTAAACTAAACTAGACTTATTTTCATTTCAGTAATAACAATTAATAGTGTATAATTACAGATGTAGGTCATCATACCACAAACCTTTTATGGTTGATAGCATTCCAATTTTGTTTCATGTTTTGTCATGTTGACTTCAACAGACATCCTGTACTCAGTGAATAGGAAGCAGTAAACATTACATAGAGATCATGTCAGTTGGAATGTATCTTGATAGTCATAAAGTTTTGTTCCTGAATGAATCTGTGTTTTGAATAAAATGTTTGTGTGAATAATTGAGTTACAGTTAATTTCATTTATAGTGCAGCTGAACCCTCCAAAGCCTCCAGTTTCTAAAGAACCACTTGAGGTTGAAAACTTCACCAGAACAGACACCGGAGAGAGTTTCGGTGGTGACTCTTTCAGGTACAACTCCACCAAATTTCCCTCCGAACAGAATCACAGATCTGAGTGCTGAGATCCAGGAGGACACTGTGCTTCTCAGCTGGACAGCTCCTGGTGAGGACCTTGACCAAGGAACAGGTAAATCATACAATTACTGTACTAGTATTTAAAAGGTGTTTAATTTGTTTGGGTTACTCCAACCCAAAATAATTTTTTTGTCATCAATCACAATTTTAATTAAACACAGTTTAAGATATTTTAGATGAAAACTGTGAGGTTTGTGACTGTCCCATTGATTTCCAATTAATAAACACCGTCAAGGTCCAGAAAAGTATGAAAACATTATGATATTAATCCATCTGTCATCAGTGGTTCTATCTGAATTTTATGAAGCAATTTTGGAGATTATCCACAGGATGCAAGCTTTTTTGTCAGCCGCAACATGTTGTGTTTATGCTTAGATTTTTGAAGAAAAACAGCGCATCCTTGTGGCACTGCTGACATAGAACAGCATACGTAGTTCAGTAGATACTCTGCAAAATGGTGCTACAATAATACAGAGAGACACATAGGAGGTTTTTTTGTACAAAAACGTATTCCCATCAATTCATAACATTCGGTCTGGACCTTGACAGTCCATCTTAATTCTTCAGTCTTATTTTCAAGCTGCTTCTCCCATTTACCATCTCTGTGAGATATCTAGAATAGGTTCCATCACCGTTGATAGCATCACAAGCTTCCCTGTTTTCATCGAAAATATTTTCAGTTGTGTTGTTCTGAAGATTAATGCCAAAATTTACATTTTGGTGTGGAGTATCCCTGTAATTTATTTGCTGACAAAAGTTGTTTTCAAGTTATATCAAGAAATAATATATATTGCACTGCATGTTTTTGTTTGTTTGTTTTGTTTCCTTAAGCTAAATCCTATGGGATCAGGTGGAGCTTTGACTTTAACATGCTTAAATTCAACTTCAGCAATAGTCAAGAAGTAAACACAACTGATATCTCACCTCTGGAGGCTGGATCAGTTGAACAACATTCCATTCAATCTTAATATTACAATCCAAAATGGCACCACGCTCTTCTTTTGCAATTCAGTCGGAGGACAAACAAAAGCTAAATCTGAAACCTCCAACATTGCTCAAGCTTCAAAGATCCTCCTGCTTCAAAAATATCAGACCCAGACATTAATTTGACGGTTCTTGTTATTTCCCTGTGTGTGGTAACTATGCTCATGTGCTTTATTGTTGCTGTAGTCATATTAGCAATGAACGCAGAAAGCGCTCTGCTCAAAAAAGATATGGCAAATAAGTGTCAAATCAGTTCTTGCGCCTAATTTGAACATGACTATGTAATTATTGGTATCTTTTAAGCAAAATATATCATATATCAAATATGTCATTATTCCACTTCAGAATCATGTAAATACCTATAATATATACACGTCTCAACTACTATATGCACACTACATATAAAAAAACATTTTAATGCAGCTAAAAAGTTATATTTTTGTATTACTAGTTGCCATTGTCACACATGTGGACTCTTTTGTTGTTGTTTTGTCTTCTCCCATGTGTTCAGTGTGACCTACTTTCTGTTAATTGTCTAATTGTCTTCAGCTGTGTTTTGTTAATTTAGTCAATTCCTGTGTGTATTTAGGTTCCAGTTTACTGCTGTTCTCGTCTTTAATGCATGGGGTTTTTTTTTGTCCTGTCTGCCTGCCTACCTGCTCGCAACTATATTGTTATTTTGTTCGTTTGTAGAGGATTAGAACTGTTTAAGTTTATTTTTCTCGTTGAGTGCTCCTTCTCGCAAACCACACCGTGACAGTCATTCACACCAAACACAGTTTTGCTACTACTAAAACTACTATATATTATTTGCATAAGAACTGCTTAGCAATATTTTATATTACATACAAAAGGAGTAACCCATCTACTCACCTGTGTAGCCCCAGTATTCAGTCCTGTTCTTCAACCATGCCAACTTTAATATTCACTTAAGTTACTTGTCATTTTATTAAGTAGTCACGTGTTTGAAGGAGATGTTGATCTTGTCTATTTCTCTCACAAATCAATCATTTTGCCTCTGTAGACTTAAAACATTAATCCTTTTGAATAAATAATGATGGTAATCTTATATGCCCGTTATGTCTTGTGTTTTATTGACAAATAGTAGGTTTAGGGGCAGGGGCTGGGTTACGTGATCATAAATGTGTAAATAATGTAATATAAATGAAACTGTTGTGACTGTTTACAATGAATAATCAACACATATGCAATAATGGCAATATATAATTACCTAATATATAATTTAATCATGATGATAAGATTCCCAGTATCTCACGCCTGCATATTGACACCAAGGGTTTCTTATTTAAAGCTATGGAGGACCCTGCACGCCGAAAATTGATGATAAAGGAGTACCTTGTGCATTAAAAAGTGATGCCACTTCAAACCTCAAATCTTTCACAAATCGCTTTTTTGGAAAAATGTCACCAAGGGAGAGATCAACGAAGAGTCGCAAAATGTAGCGGCAAAGTCACTGGACGCTCTGATAGGTAATAATATGACTGGATGGGTTCAAATACCACAATCTCATAAGTGCTTAAAAAAAAAACAACTTAAAGGATCTTAGTAAACCTCTAAGATTTGAATATTTAAATGATCATCCTACTGATATCTATTGAAAATGTTCAATAATATTTAAAAACATATCAGTAAGCCTATTATATATAAAATCATCACTGCATGTGACTTTCAACTGGGATGTGGCTGTCCCAAACCCTAACCTCTAAATTCTAACTTATGAAAATAATATTGTTGTTACATTGTTAAAAAAAGAACGAAAACTAAAAGCGAGTATGCTTTAGTCCATTGGCAGAGACTGATTTTAACCACACCCCTACATTTATGATCAGAAAATATTCATGTGTCCCTCTTTCCCGTAACTACATGGTGTGAGTAGGTAGGTTTTATAACTTTAAGGTAAATTGTTTTCAAAAGTCGCTAACACTTTATTTTGATGGTCCCTATGAACATTCTGTTGAGAATAAATGACTCTGCAGCTACATGTCAACTAACTTTCATTAAAGTATAAGTAGACTGTCTGATTATTATCTGCTAACTCCTTATTGTGAATGATCTCCCAACAGACTGACTATAGATAGTTTTTCAAGAACATCTATTCTAACCCGAACCCTGCCAGTCTACTAACACTACTAACACAAAAATCTGCTTCACTTTAAAGCAATGTCGCTAACAAACAATTAAGCACACCTTCACACTTTACATTTTGACCTACACATGACCCTCTCCACATGACTAAACCCCAGTGACTCCTGAACAGACTCACTGACAGCGAACAACAATAACGGCAATGACTCTTTTCCCTGACTTTGCACAATATTTACTTAACATGAACTTCAAGGTGTAATGGAACCTCTCCATGGCGCCTTTGAGAGTCAGTATGATAAGTATGATGTACCGTGCTTTATTTTCAATTGCGTCAGCACCTGCTTAAAATTAGCCCTGTGTGAACGTGTGAATAATGCGGTTCACAATATGCAGCAAACACATAATTTATGAGTCAAGGTGAACTCATCTGCACACTCATTTTTATTAAGATACATCACATTTTTGAAATCCTCAATCAGAATTCATTCAAGTTGCTCAACACCGTGACGCTGCTGAAATGGCACCATTTATTAAAAGCATGTTCTTCTCCCAAGCATATTCTATATACTTTGGGACCAAGTCTCTCTCAGCCCATGCTTCTCCGGGGCTCTGGACCGACAGCCCCGCACAATTTAAAACCCTGCTAACACTGTAGAAATATAGTGCATTAACAGAAATGTATTTATAAACATCTTATTGCTGTTTGTTGTTATCTGAATTAGTTATTTGCCACACCTGCCCTTGTTACCTTCTATTTATTTCTATTATTTGATTACAGACCTGTGCTATTTTTCTGTGGATGGTTTCCTGTTGTGGACAGTTTCCTGGCAGATTTTGATATGTATTGTCTTGTTTTGCAGTGACTTGTTTTTCCATATGATCTTTTGACCAAAATTTACTGTCAGTTTATGCCAGGGTATGCCTCTTATCAATGGCATTTAAGTTAATTTTTTGACCCATTATAGTATAAAACAGGGATTGAGATTTGCCGTTTATCTAAATCGCAGCAGCTATGGACTCAAGAACGACGTATGTCTTATTATGGATGTTGCTGATGTCCACCTCCACTGGAATCAAACTAGATGGAAATGGTTATGTTGATATTGTCATTGCAATCGGCTCAAAAGTACCACAGGATGAGAGACTTTATTGATAAAATCAAGGTGAATATAAATATTTTGGTCTGTTAACAATTTTACCTACTTCAATGGAGTTTAGAGTTTTTATTTATGTACATATTTACTGGATATTTATTGATTTTCTTACTTTATCTCTTTACTTGACAGGAAATGGTCACTGAGGGTCATTTTACCTTTATGATGCATTGGATGAAAAGTCTATTTCAGAGAAGCAACTATACTAGTCCCACCTGAATGGAATGGTAAAAACTATGCCAAAGCAAGAACAGAGTCTTTGGAAAGGTTTGCCTACCAAATATTGATGTTTAAAAATAGATTACTTCACTTACAAAAGATACTTCTTAGACCATTTCTGTATGTGAAATGCAGACAAAAATAAGAATTGATAATGCTAATCCAGCATTTGGTGATGAACCCTACACTAATCTGTATGGGGAATGTGGAGAAGAGGGACAATACATTCACTTCACCCCAGAATACCTTCTGGATGACAATCTAATTGAGCTTTTGGATCAAGAGGTGAACATTTTGTTTCTTTCTTCACCATTAGTTTATACATTTGTCATTAAGAAAGAAATCTGAATTTCTTTTAATACAGTAGTACTAAAACAGTAGTTATGTGTTTGCAGGAAGGGTCTTTGTGCATGAATGGGCTCATGTGAGATGGGGTGTGTATGATGAATACAGTGCAGAAAATCCATTTTACCACTCTGATGGCCAGATTGAAGCTACAAGGTTATTTAATTTAAAAAGGAAAGCATATGATTAAAATGTCCTTGAACAAGATCTCAACCATTGGTTTCTCTTTATAGGTGTAGCAGAAATATTCAAGGTCAGTTTTACGAGGTTACCACAGGAGGATCTTCTTCAACAGTGCCGCATTGATCCCCAAACTTCATTACCTACCGAGGAGTGCATGTTTTTTCCAGAAAGAAATCAAATCACTAATAACTCAATTATGTACTTCCCGGTCTGGATCCTGTAAGTACTGATTGCACATATAAATATTTCTACCTGTAAGTAATAACAAATTTGATCTAACTATGAGTTGTATATACATGAGTTTTGGACATAGTTTTAGCCATGTGGTGAAAGTGGTCCCTCTGCCCTCATCAGCCATTAGGAGGTAAAAATATTATGGTGAGAGAAGATCCAAGATTCTTACCCAATAGACTAAACGTTGTAATAAACACAGGGCAACACAAAGAGCAACTACAGCTGAACAACAACTGACCAATGAACAAAGAAAATGTAGCTAACTGACATAAAAACTACAAAGTATTGAGATGTAAACTTGCGATTCTATTTTGCTTATAATTTCTGCACAGGAGAATTTATTTTTGTTTGTTGTTGCATTTACCATGTTTACCATGGTAATGTTAATGGCTAGAGAATAGTGTTTTGCATCGCTTGTAAATATTTCTGCCTTGTATGGTGATCATAATCCATAACACATCACATCGCTGCTGTCTGAAACGAAAACTATTTTAAAAGTCTTGAATGCAAGCGTTAACTAATGTTATAGCTGTATGTAATGTTATAGATGTTATAACTTTATGAAATGATCCTTGGTGCTGACTCTCTCTAGATGTGGAGAGACTTCGCCCTTTTGTTGATAACCACTATTCCAGCCTCAGCTGGCTCTGCAACGAAACCCTTGGGCCAAAAACCCTGAACGTTGGCCCAAGAGAGTACAGACGAAGCGCAATGAAGCTCCAGAAGTACTAGCACTCCCACTTTTGACCTGACAGGATGTCGGTATGGATTGATAGTGGTTTTTTAGCCATTGACAAGGGTACTGGGACAGACATAGATTGCATTTGTAGTTTCTGAACCCTCGCAGGATTAAGTGTTCAGTGGCGGATCTTTGGGCTGCTGTGAAGGCTACTAGGGCCTACAGGGAGCTCAGGTAAGGTTTCTGTGTTCATGACAAGACCAGTGGGGCAAATAAAGGGCTCATAGATTGAAACTCCTGTTAAAAATCAGACTTAACACAGGATGTTTAATTGGCTGGCTGAACGGGCTGTTTAAAACCAAAAGCATTGACTGCAACTGAACTGACACACAACACAACTGGTTGCTGTGGTTGATTCAGGACAAGACGAGAGTTCACAAGCAGCCACCATAGCCATGACAGGACTAACAGGAGTGCTCAGATAGCCTCTACAACCAGCTTGGGGCAAAACGGGAGTGCATAAGTGGGTGCCACTACAGTGACCAGAGCTGAAGTGAACAGAGACACTTTGATGACCCTCGAGAACCAGCTTACTAACTAACATTATTGCTGGATCCATTATTTGGTCAGTTGTTCTGTACTGCTGGGGGAGAGGAAAGCAAGAGGAGGAATATCTATGTCCAAAAAAGATTTATTCAAGAAAATATATTAAACTAAGTAATGAATACATGAACGTACAAACGCAACTGACAAATGAAAAGGGAAACACAGGAGTATTATATAATTGATCATATTCACCTGAAAACAATGAAAAGATAAACAAACAGAAAAATTACAAGCTGACTAGAACACACTAGGCAAAAATTAAAGAAGAAACAGGAATCGTAACAGTGCAACAGAATGACAGTGATCACAATCATAACAGCACACCCTGATTTTATTGCATCAAATAACTTAAAAGCAAACTTATTCAAGAAATGTTAATGACATACTTAGCACGAGCAAGACCCAACTAAAATGTCAGAAATAATCAAAAACGTAATTTGAAGTGTAATTTGATTTGTTCAGTTGTCTCACGTCCCATTAGATTAGATGGCGAGGTTTGGTTTATGACCTATATTGGGACTAGCTGTGTGGGGGTAAATATAAAATTTATTCAATTTAAAACTAAAAAATACAGAGAGCGAGAATGTAAGCAATTAATTTGCACACCAACCAAGATAACCCCAATATTATAAGCTCTTTAAAAAGTAAAGGTATTCATTTAGCCACATTGGTTTACATTGGTTTTCCTGTGTTAAATTGATTTAATAAATATCCTTATTTGTCTATTCCAGTAGGTACTTGGCATTGACTAATTTATAGAACTGATGTTTTTAAAAGAAAAGATACTGGGCCGATGTTTGGGTATTTCATGACATTTTATTTCTAAATAAATCCTATTTTTCAGGTGACTGCATTTTGTCAAGAAAATGAACACAATTATGAAGCTCTAACATACAGAATAAAAAATGTGGCAAAGCAACAAGGACAGTAATATTTGAGGATTCTGTGGATAAAGAGGCACTTCGTTCTCTGAAACCACTGCAGTCCCCTCCACCAGCACCATCTTTTAAAGTTGTGCAGCGAAAGAAAAGAGTTGTTTGCCTCATCCTTGATGTCTCCAGGAAGCATGAGAGTATGTGATAACAGATATCAACTTTGAAATTTTTTTGTTACCAGTGCTTTGAAATGATTTTGAAAAATAATTTTGAAACTGCAAGAAACTAAATTTTGTTTTATTTTTCCACCTATTTTCTAGGGTCTTAGAATTCTTCTACAGGAGCAGGCTGCCACACATTTCCTCGGAACAATATTAATGATCAAACCAGTGTTGGGATTGTAACCTTTAGTACTAATGCTTTTACTTTGAGCCCCTTGACTACTGTTGATAGTGAAACCACAAGAGAGAGTCTTATCAAATTGTTGCCAAAAGTTGCAAATGGATGGACAAACATATGCTTGGGCCTTAGTCAAGGCCTACAGGTAGTAATTACTAATATTATTATTTTTATGTTTGTGATATTAAGTATATAGAGTTTGTTGGTGATACCTTTTCTTCAGGTACTTCGGGCAGATGATGGGGATGCATTAGGAGATTAAATAATTTTTCTGACAGACGGTCAGGCAACAGACGACGTTTCCCTTTGTGTTTTCCTTCTGCAATACAAAGTGGTGCCATTATACACACACTAGCTTTAAGTCAGAGTGCAGATAAGGATCTGATAGAAATAACAAAAAACACTGCTTAGTGATATCAGCACAATTAATAATTGACTATATTTGTCTCAGTATATATCATATAAGTGCCCAAAATGTACCAAAAATGTGTGCTCTGTCATAAACAGGGGAATATTTTTTTATGCCAACGATGAGATCACATCTAACCAGTTAATGGACGCACTTGCTTCGTTCACATTATCAACTGGAGATTACACTAAAGAGCCAGTTCAGGTTTGTCAAGTGATCCAACAATACATTTTACTCTGAGAGTGTCATCAATATGAGTATTTTAATCATATTCATTGTTATCACTCCTTTAGCTAGAGAGTATTGGAGCACAAATATCTGATTGGTTCAATGGGACAGTATCGGTGGATCAGACTGTTGGGAACAAAACCAGCTTTGTGATAATCTATGAAATAAGTTTTCCCAGCGTTTACATACAGTCTCCAAGTGGCTTAATCTACACTCAGACAAATATGAATCATGATGTTTCTCTGAAAACAGTCACTTTAAATGTTACGGAACTGCAGAGGTATGATAACATTTATTGAGCAGTCATTTATTAAGTTTATAACAAAATCCATAAACATGTACACTTATTATCTTAAGACAATAAAAAGGCACCAAGAGTTTTAGATAAACATTCAACAACAACTTCATACTAAGACAGAATTTATCACTGATGATTCAGCTGACACACTTACAGCAAACCCTTACTGATTTGCTTTTACTTATTTATGTTTGATAGCCTGGGGACTGGGAGTACAGTATCCAAACTACAACACTTCAAGCTTTGACTATAACAGTGACGAGTCAAGCTTCTCAGCTGATGTTCCTCCTATCATTGTCAAAACCCACATGAACCAGCAGTTCAGTGACGGCTCTAAACCCATGCTAGTGTTTGCTGAGGTTAGTCAGAATTACAGGCCTGTAATAAATGCTGATGTTTGGGCTACACTTGAGTCAGAAACCGGGTCCACGCATACATTATAAACTCCTGGACAACGGAGCAGGTAAATTACCCAAATTAAAATATTAATTAATATAATATAATTAAATAAAATGAAGTAATCTTCCCCAACTTAATGGAAAAATATATCAAATAAATCAGAAATCCATCTTTCATAGGAGCTTTCGATGGTATTAAAGATGATGGAATATATCCAGATTTTTCACAAAGATGGTAAACGGGAGAAGCAGTTCGAAAGTAAGAGTGAAGAATCAAGATGGACAAGCCAGATATGCTGTTAAGAAAAATAGTGCTGCCCCATATGTACCTGGATATGTGTTAAATGGTAAATTTTTTGATCCATATTTTGGTCTGTTTAAAAACCTTTGTATAATTGGTAATACAATTAGCTATGAAGCTGTGTGAAGAAAACATTTGGTAAAAAAAATAAAAAAAAAATTCAGGTTCTTCTATTTTCAGGAGTAGTGCAGCTGAACCCTCCAAAGCCTCCAGTTTCTGAAGAACCACTGGAAGTTGGAAGCTTCACCAGAACAGCCACTGGAGAGAGTTTCGTGGTGACTCTTTCAGGCCCAACTCCACCAAATTTCCTCCGAACAGAATCACAGATCTGAGCGCTGAGATCCAGGAGGACACTGTGCTCCTCAGCTGGACAGCCCTGGTGAGGACTCGACGATGGCACAGGTAACGCATACAATTACTGTACTAGTATTTAAAAAGATTTTTAATCTTAACTGAATTTTTTTTTTTAAATGATGGATCTTTTAATTCTTTCACATTTAAGCTAAATCCTATGAGATCAGGTGGAGTTTTGACCTTGATATGCTCCGACACAACTTTAGCAATAGTCATGAAATCAACACAACTGCTGTCTCACCTCAGGAGGCTGGATCAGTTGAACAACATTCATTCAATCTCAGTTTCCCAATCCAAAATGGCACCACGCTCTTTCTTTTGCAGTTCAGTCAGATGATGAACAAAATGCAAAATCTGAAATCTCCAACATTGCTCAAGTTTCAAAGATCGTCCCTGGTACAAAATACTCAGGAATATCAAATCCAGGAATGAATTTGACAGTTCTTGTTATTTCTGTGTGTGTGGTTACTATGGTCATATGCGTTATTGTTGCTGTAACTACATGGGCAGTGAAACGCAGAAAATCTCTCTGCTGGAAGTAAAGTGGCATTAACAATCTGATGCAAACGAATGTCAAATTAATCAAATATGCCTAATTTGAATGTAACTATGTACATCCAATAGCTACACCCAAGCATTTCAAAACTTATTTTAGCTTTAAAGATTTTATAATATTTATAATTTTTTTAAATATATATTTTTGTGTGTGTGTGTAAGCTAGAATGGGCATCCAGAGTGCTTTTTGTGGATTTGTTTAGACTTTTAACAAACAAAATGTTATGTTTTGAGTTTTTGTACTTCTCATTTTATTAACATTATTATTTATTGGTGTGTTGTGAAAAATGGCTTATATGATTATTTTTCTTTTATATAGATGTTGCAGCATGACTATTTATTAAACAAACAAAATAAAATTCTCTTTCAAACAGCCTAACTTTTACTTTTATTGCAATGAAATGACAGTTAATATACATAAAATGTGTATATATTAAATAATACATACTATATATATATATATATATATATATATATATATATATATATATACTGTATGTGAAGTGATATGATGTATGACGTAAGATGCATTCATTTTTGTAGTAAAGTCTATATTTTTTTACTGCTTTTTTTACCTTTTAATTCGCAATGGCACTTAGTACTGCTCTATCCTTATTAGTCTATTCCAGGGCTGTCAAAACTTAGTCCTTGAGGGCCGTGTGTCCTGCAGAGTTTTGCTCCAAACCTAATTAAACATACCTGAAGTTAATCAAACTCTTACTAGACATGTTAGAAACTTCCATCCAGAGAATCTTGGTTTCTTTTAAGCAGAAGTTCTTCTTTATTGAGAATTCACTGTGCATCGCTGCAGTCATCAAGTCCAACTAAGTCAAGCTTAGAAATGGAGACAAAGCACTTGTGGGATGAACCTCCAAACAAAAGCATTCAAATAATGTACAGGAATCAGCCCAGTAACAGAATCTTCCCAGCTTTGATCTAATCAGCATACAAGTGTCATTCAAATGCTAAGGGCCTAATCAATCATTTTAAAACAAAAGAAAGAGCTGTATTTTGAGATTAGCATTCATGCTTAACTATTCAGTGAAAGATGATCAGAAAATGCGTAAAAGACCAATGGTCACTATCACAGTACCTGGGCTACTCTAACCTCTTTACCTCAAATTGTAAATTTTTTCAGTTCATAAACCTATATTTAACTATTTAGAAATTTGTAATCCCAAACTGAGATCTAGATGCAACAAATGCGTTGTTTGTAATGTTTTTGTAGCACCAGTGTGGTCCTCCTTCAAATCTGGTCCCATTAGTACCTCGAGCAATCCCGGCTGGCTCAAATTTGTTTTAATAGGTACTCTCTAAGTGCCTAATTACAATTCTAAGGTTGTTATGTGATAAATGCTGTTTAAACCAGTGGTCTTGGGGGGATCGCTAACCACCACATATTTTGTATGACTCTACATATTTAACACAGCTGATTCAACTCATCATCTCATTAGTACAATCTAATGACTTGAATTGGTGTGTGGCCTATGAGAGAGACATGCAAAATATGTGGTGCTTGGGGTCCCCAGGACAGCTTTGAGAACCCTGTTACATGGATAATTATTGTCTGTATTTGTTAGCTTATCTACTAGTTTAGCATACAGATACCTGATTATAGCTTCTGATTATAGCTAATTTTATTTGGATTAAATTGTGTATTAAATTAAGTATTAAAATGTCAAATGTTTTATTTATCAAAGGTATTATGGCAGTTATGGTAATTTACTACAGCCTAAAGTAGAAAAGGCTTCTGACTTCCATGATGGCCTTGGCAGAAGACTGCAAAGAAGAGCACAAAAGAGATTTAGACTAGCCTTGATTACAGCTACAAGATAGGCAAGGTTAGCTCTGACACAGTGTCCTTGACCAAGAGTTCTAGTTGTACTCTCTGGAGAACTGGAGCTGTAGTAGATTGCGAAGTCTCTGCAACTGGGTTTGACTCTGGAGTGGACTTTGAGGGTTCCAGACTGGAGCAGATCTGATTGGATCTCCGATTGCTCCTCGACTGAAGTGACCCAGAAGCGAATCTGAGGGTTCTCGGACTTCAGCGGATCTGATGAGAGGTCACTGAGCACCCCGTGGACTGGAGTGGGCTCTGAGTGGATTCTGAGAGCCTGCGGGCTGGAGTGGATCCATAGAGATATGCTTTTGGGCCCATGTGCTATGTGACCTGTAAATAGGGTCAGCAAAACAGATAGATTAGGTTGATCTGGCAGTGTAAGGAGCCTGTGAGCTGGTAGGGCAAGCTAACTAATCAATCAATCAATCACTTTTATATAACGCCTTTTAACCATACAGATTGTGCCAAAGCACTGGAACAGCATCAAACAGGAGAACAGAGTGGTAGAAGTTGTGTATTATGCTGAAGATTAAAAAATTTATGGATTAAAAAACTTCTTTAATCTATATCGATGATAATGGATAGTGGTCAAGTTTCAACGCATTTAATGCCTACATACTTAATTTCCAGTCTAATTTCAAATGCAGCTATGCCAGATTGTGGCACAGAGTCAGGTCCCCAGGACCACTGACCTCACAACCTCAGAGTCAGCCTTTAATGTCCTTCTATTTCGCGTCCTTTGCTTTGACATGGGTGAATCAGTAACAGTGTCCTTAGCTTGACCAGATAAGAAAGGTGGGCTGTGGAGCACTCCAAGGTGTGCACTGGTGGTGGTGAATTACCTTCCTTCCTTGTGGAGCTCTCAAGGCATTAGGGGTTCTTCCAAAACAAAGATTAAAAAACAAATGAAAACTGTAATTTTAGCCTTTTCTTTATGTATGTAGCTTATAAAGGTGTCTATAAATGACTAATACCTTATTTAAAAATGCAATGCAAATTATTGATGTTTGGCCTAAATGCAAGGAATAAAAGTTTATTTTATGAAAAGCTCACAAAATAGTGAGTTTATTTGAACTCACATGTTATATTAAGAATAATAAATATATTTCAGAATACTTATTCTTCACTCAAAAATATGAACTCTTTATTTATTTCATGCAGGAAAAACAGCAAAATGTACCCAACAGCAAGATCTGGGAAGGGTGCTGTATTTCATATGGTTTGTTCATTTATATCTCACTTTTCTCACAATGCGTTTCAAGAATGCAGGTGTAGGCGCCAATGTGCGTTATTAATTCATGATGCCACATTTTCTAAGAAGAAGTAAGGTTGCTAAGCTTGCTAAGATTGTCCCAACATTCTCTGTTAAAAATTTTAATTCTGCAAAATTTTTATTAATTTTAGCGGCTGGGGCTAACACAGTAGAGGTGACACTGCAGAGTATATGTTTCAAAAGGTTCCTAAGAAATTTATAACAATGTTCTCTTTTGTGTACAGAGCATGTAAGGCTTTAAGTATAACTTCATTTAAAGTTATGGTGATGCATATAATACTGTGAGTAAAAATGTCACTATTTGGCAGGTATTGCGTTAAAAATCATCTCTTGTTCATGCATTTATGACAGCTTTTTCAATGGATTTATAATGTATCTTTAAATGACTTATTAGCTATTTGCATAACACATTTAGGCCTTTTTAAAAGGATCCTTAATGTTGCGGCACAACAAATGTCTTAAGGCCCATGCTGCTTTGTCAACCCAATCTCTCTGCCCTAATACAAACAAGCCTCTGGGCGGCTACTCATTTATTCAAATCTTGGCAAGATGGACTTTGTTCCTCAGGGAGCAGAATCCTTTGGTCTCTCACTGCTGGATCAACTATGGCTTCTGTAAGTATTTCATCACAAATGATCTTTGAAGTCATGGACTATGACAGATCAGAGAACTGAAGGCCAAAACACAGACTTCAAAACAGGGAAAAACTAGGTACAAACATGGAAAAATCAAAAAAGAAAACTCCAGCAAAAACTTGATACATCATGACAAAAACTACTTCAGAAAAACAAAGGGCTGAGAACACTATCTCTTGGTGTATGGAGAACTAAATGGGTAAATTACAAACAGCTTGAGAGTAATGGAAATAATCATGAGTGCAAGGAGTGATGGAAATTCAAGTCCAGAACTTAAAAAAAAATACTGAAAAGGGTGCCCCTCTAGTGGTAGACATAGCAGCTAGGATGAGGGAATAATTTATACAAAGGTAAATATAATACATATTTTGACATATGATGAGGGGAAACAGGGAAACATAATTGTCTGAAAAATCTAAATTGTAAACTTATATCTGCAAACTTATCTAATTTATCTAAGCTGAATAGTTACAAGAAACTATTCTTACAGAACATCTATAAAATCAACAGTCTGCAATATAGACAACAATCCTCAAATAAAATGTGCTATGTTTGTATTTATTAATGTTGACTTCATAATAATACACATTAGTAGTAAATAAGCACATCTCTGATTTTTACACAGGTATATTAAATAATCATTAATCTTCAGTAGTTATTTATATCATTTAATTTGTTATAGATTAGTTTACTCATTATTTAATACAAGTTCTAAATCCCATTATATAACATTAGTTTACATCGTCCTTAATAGTTAATACAGTATTGACTTGATCCTCAGTAATAAGTGCAAGAGACTCTATCTGTGCTGCCATGTACCGTGGCATTACAAAGCAATAATTCATGGGTTAATCAACACAACTCATCTTCCACAATGGAAATGAGGTAAGTCAGCCTTAAGAAATAATTGACAGCACATTTTAACTAAAACTCAAAAGTTCCATTACTCCAGTCCTTTTATGACTCATGATTTTCAATGGAATGAATCCAATGATAGACGTTTTATAAAATATGCTAATTTTCCTTAAACTTTTAGACGCTCGGATCTTTGTGGGCAAGCAGATCTATTATTAAGAAAGTGAGATAATGCCAAACTTCCCAAATCTTGGACATTTGAGGTATAAATTTTCGCTTTTTATCTTGGACAGAACTATCTCTTTACAGGCAAAGGATTATGTAATTTAAAATATGAGATAGGCTGCACAGAAATGACAAATGAATGTAATGCAGAATAGGAATAAAAATTGATAGTGCAGAAACATGCTGCCCATGATACTGTGGGATGAGCATACACAAATATATCCTGTAGAAGGAATTTGGTTATTACACGAGTCCATGATATAGTAAAGTGTATCTTTCTTATCTATAACCTTGGATTTAATTTCACTGATACTGTTTAAAGCCAGAGTCTATGAGCTACAGTTCATCTAAATACA